>NW_008794010.1:994977-1017141 GCF_000699145.1 Aptenodytes forsteri
CTTACCAGCTGCGTCAGGAAGTTGTCTTCCACACACTCCAGGAACCTCCTAGACTGCTTCCTCTCTGCCGTGTTGTATTTCCAGCAGACGTCCGGGAAGTTGAAGTCCCCCACGAGAACAAGGGCCAGCGATTGTGAGACTTCTGCCAGCCGCTTATAGAACGCTTCATCCGCCCCTTCATCCTGGTTGGGTGGTCTATAACAGACTCCCAGCAGGATATCTGCCTCGTTGGCCTTCCCCCTCATCCTTACCCATAGACACTCAACCGTACCATCATCACAATCGTTGAGCTCTATACAATCGAAACACTCCCTAACATACAGGGCCACCCCACCGCCTCTCCTTCCTCGCCTGTCCCTTCTGAAGAGTCTATAGCCATCCATTGCAGCACTCCAGTCATGAGAGTCACCCCACCATGTTATCTGGAAACTCCCTTAGCTTACAAGACCTAAGGCTGCCCTTATTTTCTATTTTCTACTCCCTTCAAGAACAGCAATAAAACCAGTTGCAAAATAAAAAACAGAAGACAAAGGAGAAACGCAGTTCTGTGGTCATCTACGTTAGTATAAATCTTCAGAGACCTACAATGGCTAAATCCGTCTCTGATATAGAGCCTTTCTATTTTAGTTTCTTGTCTTGGAAACAAAAAAACCTGAAATAATGTTTTTAAAATAAAGTGTGGAAAAAGAACTCAAAATCAAAAATCTTTGACACACTATAGCAGTAGATAAAAAAAAAAAAAAAGCACAAAAAAAACCCCACCAAAAAAACAAACCACCCCATTATCTGACCTCTGGAAGAACCTAACTGCATTCAAAAAGTTTTTGACTGGTTTTCAGTCATTCAAAGGTGAATCTTGACAGCCAGATGAAAGTAATTAGCAATGTTTTTTTAATTTGTTTGTGTTTTCTCAAATACTAATAAGTAAAATTATTCAGATAGTTACAGCAATATGTTGTCACAACTGCATTGTTTCTTCGCTTCCCTGCACCATTGGCCATAGTCCCTTTTTATCTTGGTCATATCCAATTATGGCACTGAAAAAAAGCATTATAAGTGTATTACAAACATTGCCTTCATATTTCAGTTCCTTTTTTTTTTCAGTTCTTTGTCTTTTACCTGTCAATATCAGTACGAATTAAAAAAAAGATATGTCTTTAACAAAATCTTTGTAACTCTTAACTTATAATATTATAGAGGCACTTGCAGTACATAGAAAGGGAATTTGAAAATACACAACAATACAACAAATGATTGCACTCACAACTTCAGTTATTGTATAGTGAAATAGTGGTCTAACTGTTTTGCCCTTGTGTAGCCAATTCAAAAACCTCATTGCTTTTTGTGGTTTGTTTTGAACTTGCTTTGCAGTATTGCTAAGAGTATCCAATAGAAAATCTCATGATCTTGTTGCAGTCGACAGTGCTTTCAGTTGCAATGAAAAAACTGTCCTTACCCTGCAGAGTCTCCATGGATGCATCAAACAGTTGCAGGGGAGGGAAGAGCAATGTAACAGTGAAATGATTAATAATTAATGTATTAGATGGTATTTCAGCAATTTTTGGCTTTTCTGATATACTGAGTTCTGCAGGTCAGCAAAGATGTGCTTCAAATGTTCTTTGGATAAACTGTTGCTGTTTTGCAGTCCTCAGACCAGCCAGAAAAGCAGATTCCAAAATGTCACATTTATTCCTTAAGCCAGGTTATTAGAACGTTCCCAGATAAGTCTGGTGTAACTGATTTTAATTGACAATGTTGTCTTAACCCATGGTAACCCTCATATGTCACATTGAAGTATTCTTGCCTTC
Source organism: Aptenodytes forsteri (assembly GCF_000699145.1). Classification (NCBI taxonomy): domain Eukaryota; kingdom Metazoa; phylum Chordata; class Aves; order Sphenisciformes; family Spheniscidae; genus Aptenodytes; species Aptenodytes forsteri. The sequence goes on from NW_008794010.1 coordinate 996,786, forward strand.
CAGAGCATGAGGACTAAAACCAGTCAGATGTGCTTTGGCTTGTAGTTGCATGTGTCTTTGTCATGGCATCCCTGTGCTTGGTCTATCAAGTCCATTTATGTTAGCAGGCAGTGTTCCATTATATATACTCTTTCACTAAGTCTGAGGCTTTACGGTGTTTCTTAACGTAAAAACTTTTTTGGTGGTTTTGAGTAATTTCATAAAAAAACCAGAAACCCCCACAAAACCCCACTTTATTAAAATTTCAACCTTTGCTTTTAGTAGATTGTAATTTAAGAACTTTACCCCTGCAGGTTCATACTGGAGGAGCTACAAGTCATGCTCCATGAGCTGTTGAAGTGTTTAAAGCAATACACTTTACATAGCTTATGCTTATTAACCACAAGATTGAGGAACTCGTCTGTTTATGAAGTAAATTACAGAAATACAACAAAACAGTTCTAGAATAATTAATAACAGCTTGTTTTTTCTGGGATTTCTGTAGTTACTGTCTATGCTGACTGCTTTTGAAGACAATGTTAAAATGGTATCAGGGTAAAATCTGATGGTTTGTTGGCCAACTCTCACACTCCTGTTCTTTTTCCAGTCTCTGTAAAGAGGTATATTTAATTGTTGCAAAGACTGTCTTTAATAAATTACATTGTGTTGATTTTCAGTTTAAGGGCAATGAAGTTGCCTTTCACTTATTCCGTCAGCAGAAAAGGGAATTTGAATGATACTTGGTATGTTAAATGTGCGTCACACAGCAGGATTTTAAACTTTGTACACAACATGCAGGCACACACTAGGCACCTCTTTATTCTGTAGTGTTACTCCCTTGAGAATCCAGCTCAAATGTTTGAAGGTAGTTTCTGTTGATGAGGCCATTTGTGCTCAGTCTAATTCTTGGATAGAGCCAATTCACTCAATTTGTAAATTCTGGCTCAGTTTTTAATTCTGATTTTTTTTTTTTTTTTTTTTTTTTTTTGAGAGAGAGATTTTAAGTAGGGTTTGTGTTTTCAGAACAAGCCATTCTGATCAAGAGCTGATCCAAAAAACACCATTGCTGCTGCCAGCAAGGTGATCTTTGACGATGGATTTTTTTAATTCTTTTTTTTTTTTAACCAAATAGCCCAATTGGTCTTCATAGAAGAGGAGTACGGATGAGTAGCAGATATTTTTATTCCTTGGAGGTAGAGGATACGCCATATGGTTGGTTTGGTTTTTTTTTCTTTTTCTTTTTTCTCCTTTGGCTCTTCAGGAATTACAACATACTGTTGGACAGAGCAGAAATGATCCTTATCTTATGCTTTTTACAACTCATAATACCCAATTCTGTTATTCATAATATGAGAGCTCTTTTTTTCCTTCCGCTGATTCTCAGCTTTATTCCCTTGGAAACTGAGGCAGTACACAAGAATCTCTCATCTTTCTACATGTCAGGCCACATTCCAGAAACTAGAGAAGAAAATCCTTTCAATATACAGGGCAAAATACAGAGAGAGAGAAAAAGCAGCAAGCTGTGATTTCAGAATCCAGTCAGCTAACCATTGTTAAACTTTTGAAGGGAAATATTTTGTGGTTATTCTTTATTTCTCACTCTCTTTGTTAAACTTTTAAAATATTCTTTCATTTGGATTTACAGGAAGTAAGGAGTTAGCAAGGATTTTAGCATCTTATAAATCGACTTTATCATAGGAATGGAGAATGGTCAGTGGATTAGGAAAGTCATGGCTCCTTACTGCTTGCAGTTTATCCTTTTTCTTTCTTTCCAACCCCTAATTTGGGTTGTTCCTTGAAAAGGTGTTCTTCACTTCATGAAGCCAAAATAAAATTATTTTAGATAAGTACAATCAGAGAAGGTAGAAACAGTTTTGCCATCTATTTGGAGCATCTGTTGTATAATTTAGGGTCTGATGTAGACATGATCGTATCCAACCAAGGTGTTGTTTGTAATCTTCCTGCATATATGGGAATTAATAGGTAAATGTTTAATCATATTTGTGCTGAAATATTTATGTATTCTGAAAATCCTTTGGTCTTCTTTTAAAATAAATATATTAAAATATCCTACATTTATCCTTAAGGTAGGACATTTTAAAATATAAGTTCCATCATATTTTGTAGTTCATTTTGTACCATTTTGGACATAGTACCTTAGATAGTTTTTACTTGTTGCAGCTCTTGAGAAGATGTACAAAGCAGCTTTGCACTGGGCCAGTCTGTCTTGGACGGAATTTATTTAGTAGTGTTTTATGGATTTTTTTTTTTCTTTTTTTTTTTTCTGTGAGTGACATGAAAAGTACCATACTAATACAGAATGCATGTGAAAGTGAGCAACTTTTAAATGTATACAGTGTTAAAAATACAGTGCAAGTAACCCTTTTCCATAAAATAATATTAACGTATTTGTGTTTATTTCCACCAAGGATTTTGTGACTACAATTACTCGTTTACTTGAAAGTCCTTCAACTTTTATTCGAGCAAAAGCCTTTCTGGTCCTGCTACAAGTTTTAATTAATAACAGGGAGATGTTGCTACTCAGTTGTCAAGCAAGGTAAGGTAATAATGAAAGATAATTAGAGACGTAATATTTATTTTCAAAGTCATACCTGAAATACTTTAAAATGTGTGGTATTTTTGAGCCAATGTTTTAGGAGTGAACTATTTTCTGTGTAATATGAATCCTTTTATTCATGAGAATATCAAGAAAAGAGTGTTCTCTTTCGTCTGGGGTCATCAGGTGTGATGATTACTCACAAGGGGAAGCCACTGTCTTACAGGCAGAGTTTGTCTTTTAAAGTAACTTGCGGTCCCAGTGACAATTAGCAAGGAGCAGATTTTGCTTTGGGTTGGGCAAAACAAATCCTGCAACAGTGAGTTGTTACTATGGTGGGAAAGCAAAATAAAAAGGTCTGTCATGTACCTTCCTCATCTTGGGGTGTGGTATAATCTTTTCAGTATAGGCACATTCAAGGTAAAATAATGTTTCTTGGCTATATATGTTGTTGGAGTGATTTATAATGACCACTGAATTCCTTTAACTTTTACATGAAATATTTTATTTGTTTCTATGTTTTAAAATACTTTGCAAGAAATGACTTCTCTAAAATTATATTTTACTCACAGTGGAATAGTTATTTGAATTTTTGTGTCTTCTGATGGCACAAAAACATTCCTGTATCAGACAAGAAGAAATTAAACTTTGTTAGAATGTAAATTGTCACCGTGTTTCGGGGGTGATTGGAGAAATAAAATGGAAGAATTTTTATTTGGGATTTATATCTTCTACTGTTCATTATGAAGAACAGCAAAATACAGTGTAAACCCAGTTTTTATGGTATTGGAATAAAGCAGGTTTGCAACTGAAAGTAAAAAAGGATGAAGCTTGTGGGTAGCTGTAAATCTAACTACATTTACAGCAAATATAACCTTATATCTTATAATGATATTTGAGAAGAATTAAGATGTATGCATTGGAGCTAAAAGGCTGGATTGGAAGGAGCACGTGAGTTATACCATGAAGCCATTGTGAGAGGACATCTTGTGGGGTGCTATCATTGTATACCCCTCCACTCACATATGAATCTGTAGATATCCCAATTTTTGTAGATCATAGAGAATAAGTTCTGAATCCAAGTCTTTTTCATGTGTATCTTTTTATACTTCCAGAAATGTTTTATCAGGTGATGTGTTCTGGTTAGTGAAAAATGTCTCTAATGATTTGTAAGTAACTTTTTGAATGGTTACATTTTTAATGACTGCTGCTATTCATATGCTTGTTATAGCACATAGGACTGATCTGTGTGTTTGGAGAAATGTCTGACAGAAGTCCTGTACTGACAGTTACTATGTTTCTTTATACCTGGGGTATTATGTGAAGGAGAAAAACTTTAATAATTTTTATCGACAATGTGATCTCTTTATTTATAATGCTTTCAAATGAGCAGCCTTTCTGAAGAGAATGTGTTGTGAATTTGAGATGTTATTTTGTATTGTGAATTTTGGCTTTTTCCTGCTGTTGTATTGTGACGCTCCAGACAGAGCTGATTAGGGACCAATACATAATATAACACATTAGGTAAAACAATAGGCAAGCCTTATAGCAGCTTTATTGAATTGATAAACTGTTTTTCTTAATTTGTTTGTTTTTCTTCATAATTGTTCTTCAGTGAACAGTATATCAATTGACAGGATAGATCATCTAGACTAAAACCTTTCTCTTGCATCCAGAAAGTAAGATGGCTACAGTAGGATGAGAGAGGAGAAATGACCCATTATATGTGGAGACAACTACTTCCATAATATCCTGAAGTCAGGAAGAATTTTAAGCCCAGTAGAAATAATGGATATTCTTTGACTTATACTGTTGAATTCCTATTGGTGTATTCTGGTTAAATGTCTCCAGTTCTGTGACAGGAAAGTTACTTCAAAATTAAGACTAATAAATTCAAAATTGCTAGTACAGTAAGCAGTAATCAGTTGGATAACTATTGAAAATGTTTGATATACTCAAATTCTCTTTATGAATGTGTTTGATTTGAGAAATATAAAGAGTATGTAGTAAAATGTGCATAATTTCTACTTACTGGTTTGTCTTTAGCAGTTGCAGCTAATGCCTGTAATGGGATTTATATTGCTTGAGATTATAAAATCTGTTTATGATAAAGATAATCAATATGGCAATTTTTCAGTGTGCATCAGTTAAAGGATATGATGCAGATGATAAAACAGTCAGTAATAACTCTTTCATGGCAACACTGCATATATCTCTACAGCTTCAAGTTAAGTGTTGCTCAGTTTGGCGTTGGAAAAGGCTTTTGTTTAGTTTCGTAATAAAAATTATACATACATTTGCAGAGATTTTTGTGATTTTTTTTTTTATTTTTATTTTTCAAAAACCACATTCTCTGAATCTGTCGTAGCGTATTTTTGAATTATGAAATTAGTTGTGGTGGGAGTGTGTAATTCAAGAGTTTGACAATGGATGTCACTGAGGAAATTCCACTAGGACTTTCCAAAGTACTTCAAGATTTCGAGATCCGTGGATGAAAAGCATTTATACGTAATATCAAATGTAATTTTGAAGTGAATTTTTTCTCAACACAACATTGATACAATTCACCTGTTATTCTTTTTTCTACCTGTCTCATGGTAGTCCATTACATGCTTTTTGTTATTCCACATGTGATACAGCTAGAGAAGGTAGGAGACCTTTTAGGCTGAAATAGCACTTGTTTGCTTACAATATGCAAATGTATTTCTTTTGCTAATCACATTGAGTTTTCCAGTCTCCTTGTTTTTTCCATGATTTGCAAAGGCAGGCTACCTGTTAATGAGAGGAGGGATACAACCTGAAGTTTTGTTGAGACTTATAATTTCACCCTTTTCTGAACTAGTAGTAATTTCTGATTAGTCTCACTGAATTGTTCTTTCTGGATCTAAACGGTTTCAGAGAATTTCCTAGGTGAATAGAGACTGCCCTGGAGATTGAACTTCCTCCCTAAAGAATTTATTTAAACCTCTTTTTATACTATCTGCAGAGATGGACACTTGTGAAAAGATAGGGTAGTATTCCTGACAGACTTTCACAGCCTGCAGAAGCCTAACTACGCACAAAAGCAGAACTTCAGAGCAAAATCTTTCTCTGTTATCTGTCCCCACCTTCCATATTTTTTAAATTTTCAGATCTTGTATGTGCCCTCAAAGGAAAAGCTTTACCTGGAGACCTATTACAATCTCACATCTAGCATAGGCTGTTGACTTTATATGTCTAAGACTGGCCTAGAAAAATAGCGAGAAAAAGAAATTGGTGCTCAGTCAAATGGGAAAACATGGAAATTGAAGGTAGAAGGGAACAATTACACAAGTCAGTGATTTCAGGAAAAAAATCCAGCAAGCTGGTATCAAACTAAAAAAAGAAAAAAAAGCGTAGATGGGGAGAAATAGGGATTGACCCTTCTTGCTAGCATGATCTGCCATCCGGTGTTACACCTCTGTAAAATAAACAATATATCTATATTAAACTTCCTTTAAAAATCTTCATCATTTTCTGTTAGCAGAGGTTGACTAAAAATGGGTCCTTGAATTGTCGGCGTAAATGGACTGTATATGTCCTCAGAGCATGCAAGACATTCTTTAGTTTCATGGAGGTCTGTCATTCTCTGTGAACTTAGTGAACTGAAGGGAGAAGTAGGGGGAAGACTGCTAGTGAGAGACCTCCTGCTTTTAGGTTCAGTCATCTGGTGGCCGCATGCATTTTTCCCCCTGTTGAGGTTCTGGTAAAGTTGTAGCTGAGCCTTACTGATATCTAAAGCTGATTTTAAGGATGTTGAGGGTGAATGTCACTGATCGAAGGGAATGAATGAATTTTAGAAAACAGTTCTTAAAGAGACCTTGAGAGGTTGCAGGGTCTACCCTTCTGATCCAGGCCAAGGTCTGTAATGCTTGAGAAATATTTTTTAATGATTGGTGGAAATTGGTGTGTATTCCATGACCTCTTTTTGATAGCTATTCTAATTGTTAGCTATTCCTAACACTCAAAAATTCTTGCTGTTTCCTCATTGAAATGTCAATTCTACAGATTAAGCACAGAAAACAATGTAGTCTCTTTCCCTTTACAGTGACTTCTGTATATTTGAAGACCATGTCTTGTCACGCTTCTGCTCAGTCTTCTGAATTTTCACTAAATCTTCTCTTTTTTCATGTTGATCATCTTTAAATGAACAGTTCTTATGCTTTTAAAGTAGTAGACCTCATTCCCATTCCTATTAATCAGGAGTAAAAGCTTGCTGACAGCCATATCATGCAATACAGATATTTGAAGAAATTTTTTTAAAATCAAACCTGGCTTCATAGACAGTGGTTTATTCCTCATCATATTTAACTTATTTATAGTAACACCTACATATTTTTTCATGTATTGTTAAGTGCAAGACAAACGTGTGCATTAAATGAATTGAATAAATGTATTTCCATAGGCCTAGTTTTGCCCATTAGACAGAACACTGAGATTCTTCAGGGAATAAAAGTAACTGATGAATTGTTCTACATATGACTGAGGAATTTGTTGAAGGAAAATAGAGATACTAATGCTTTCCTGCCTATATATGGATCTGTACAATTTTCTCGAGAGACAATGTTTAGTTGAACAGTACTATCGGGGAAAAAATAGTTATGCATATTTTTAGAAAATCTTTATGTGAAAGACAATTTTGTGATGGGAAGGACAACACAAAAAGAAAGAACTCATGAGTTTACGTAAACTTTGTATCTTTCATCTCTCAGAATAAATGAACATACTTTGTATGCTTCTCAAATGTGATTAACTAATAGAACATGCTTTTAAAAAATGAACCCCTTCCCCACCCCACCCCCAGCAATAAAACTGCTGATGTTGAAGTCTACTCAGCCTATTTTAAGTATAACTTAAACAGATTTAAACTTATTTCCATATAAATTCAGATGATTGTTAAATCATGGAAGTGTTTTCTTAAAGAAAAAAATCCATACAAACTCTGAACTTTTGTCATGTTTTTGTTAAACAGTTTTTGAGTAAAAAATACTTGGTTGTCTGGAAAGGCTAGAGGGCTTTATACTATCTTAATTTAAAACATTCAATTTTTTATATTAAAAAAACTTAAAGCTTTTTAAAGAAAATTCCATTTGAAGCATAATGTCAGATTTTTAAGTAGTTCTCTTCTACCAGACAAATAAAAAATCCTTGTAATTTAATACAATTTCCAGTGATTGCAAGAAAAATAAAAGATGTCCCCATAGTCTCTGGGGAGTGTAGCTGAATGTGTTGCATCTGGGCTGTTGCAGAGGTGAAAGGTAGTTATTGAACGGGTCTTTGTCTCTGTAGCACAGTTCAGGAAGGATAAGGTCGTTGTAGTATTCCATAACAATCATGCATTGTTTAGAGGCCTAATCCTGCAAAATGCATTCTTAGGTAGTTTTGATTTCATTGAGTAAATTGGCTTTTTGATGGAAATATACACCTCCTAGGACAAAATTTTGTGTTTGAGAGTTCTGCTGTTTTGTTGTGTACACTTGAGGCAGTTTAAAGAAGTTGTTTTCATACGTCTGTAAAAGAGCATTGATTATAAGAAGGGTATTTAAAAAAAAAAAAAAGATAATACTGAAGTACATTCTTAAAATCCAGAGTATGGATTTCAGTCACCAGTGACTGATTTTTTTTTTTTGCACAGGACCCCTAGGGAGTTCGAGTGTGAAACAAAGATGTCAATATTATGCCCCTAAAGGGAAGTCTGGCCGTTCTGTCTATTCAAATGAGCGTTTTAAAATATTGCCTGAAGCATTCTGTTACAGGTGTATTATTAAAGCAATCTCTTGTAAGTTAGCTGATGGCTAATAAATCAGTTACCATAGTTTACTATGGGAAATGTAATTCTGCAGAATGGCATAGCTATACAGCACTTATCAGTTAGAATGTAAGCATTGGGTTTGTCTTTAGAAATCTTGAACACCAGATTTCTAGAGAAAGAATGTAAGGCTAGTTGGGATTTTTATCTCTTTCAGTATGGTCATTCTAACTAGTGCTAACATTTTGATAGGCTGTAGTATGATTTATGTAGTATGATTTTTCTTGACTGAAAGATTGATCTCTTGTTACATTGACAAATTATTCTTGCTTTAGGAATTCTTACATGTTGAAAATGAATGTCTTCAGTCTTTTGCTCATATTGTGCATATTGGTCATATATTTCAAAATAAAGTGGATTTTAAAATTAGTCTCTCTCTGTCTAAGTCTGCAGAGGGATTCACTCCTTATGTTAGCATCATATATTCATTTAAACTGGTAGAGTTGCACTTACTTACAGTAGCTTAAGGGTTTCTTTCCTCTTGTTCCTTGACTCAGTCATTTACATTATTTTAAAAATTTTTTATTTGAAAGGGAAAGTCTAAAATTTCAACAAAATTAGAGCCAAAACTAATGTATCATCTTGATTGTAACCACAGATACTAGAAATGTCTGGTTCAGTAATATTTTTGAGATATAGTGTCATTTTTTTTGTTTTGAGAGGTAATGTTTTGCACTTGCTTAAATGTAGACTCGTGATGTATATTGAAAGAGACAGCAGAAAGACCACGCCAGGAAAAGAGCAGCAAGGTGGCAGTGAATACCTGTCAAAATGCCTGGATCTTCTCATCTGTCACATTGTGCGGGAGCTGCCAGGAATTCTAGGTAAATTCAGTTGGTTAACTGAACAAATCTTACCTTTGCTTACTCCCTCGAGAAACAAGTATCCCCTTACATATACAGGTGGACAGACTGTATTGTCTGATTACATGAAGTTTGCATGATATCAGCTTCGTGAAGTTCTTTAGTTATGTCATGATCAGATATTTTGTATTGGAATGCATGATTTCCTGTATTAATGTTTTGTATTTGTGGAATGGTAAGCCCCATAAACTCAGGAATGAGGCCCGAATGTACAAGAAGTTTTATCAATGTTCTAAAGATATTCCAAACATTTAAAAACCTAAGAGCAAATTTACCTCATAAAGCACAAAGCTAGGAGAGATGCAACAGGGCATATCTGTGAGTACATGTTAATCACTTATACTGAAACTTATATGTTGAGTATTTGCTTCAGGCAATTTTTCTGGAAAATTTCAGCCTAGATACTTCAGTTGTTCTAGACATCTGAAACGGATTTGCTCATGCATAGGAAATCCTCAGATTTTCTCTGAGAGGATGTCAGTGCTACCTCAGCCCATCCCTTATACTTAGGAATAAGGACATGAAGTTTCAGCAAAGTAGCTTTTGTGCCAAGGATATGCATTTGGACAATTTTGTGAATGTCTGCTCAAATTTCACTAGTATTTGAGCCTTTGGAATGATAAAAAGCTACTTTGTGCTGTTCATATACGTTCAAACAGAAATTTGCTTGGGTATAGCAGCTAAAGTCCTCTCATCATTGAATATGCTCAAACTTGTCATAGTGGGGTGAGGTACTGGGGAAGAGGGGACTTGCAGAAGGAACAGTGAAAAGCATGTGTGCAGATAGGACAAAAATTGCAGGGCGTAATGTGGACTCATTGGGCGACCAGAGAAGAAACTGGAGTAGAAAGAAATTAGTTCGAGAGTCTGGGGAGTCAGTCAAGAGAAGGTGATGAAACAGGATGAGACTTTTGGCCATTTGTACAAAAGTAATAGATAAAATCTTGAAAAATTAAGGAGGATCTATTGGTGAGATTTGAACATAGGGTTGATATTGAATAAAAGAAATGTCACATAAATTACCCTAGATGAGTAAGAATGGTGGGATTGTCTTTCCTGGGAAAAGCTGTGCTATATGTTATATGAAGAAAGATGAGGTATTTATTTGGGAAAGTTAATTAGGAACAAGTGAAGGAAGAAGGGAAAGAAGGGAAGGAAGGGAGTTAGGGAGGAAAGGGAAGAAGGAGGAAGGGAAATGGGAGGAGGGGAGAGAGAGGAAGGGAAGGGAGGAGGGTAGGAAGAAAAGAAAGGAAAGAGGAGGGAGGGGGAAGAGAAGGGAAGGAACTGAGTGGAGGGGAAGGGCAGAGGGGGAGAAGGGATGGAGAAAGAGAGGGGGAGGGAAGAAAAGAGGGAGAAGGGATGAAGAAGGAGACAAGAAGGAAGGAAGGGGAAAATGAGATTGGTGTGGCCGGTCTGAATCATCATTAAAATTTTTATTAAAACTTCTGGTGGGTGAGATCTCCCACAGAACAGAGTAAGAAAGCTAAATAGGAAGACAAGGAAGGAAATGCTGTGAGTATTCAAGAAAAGAAAGGGAGCAAACCCAATCCTGATTGTGTATGCTTTGTCATTAAATGATAAAACATTTTTTTCATAATTTTTTTTTCTGATGAGATGATACCTGGTTTATTTTTCATCTTCTCTACATTATTGCTAGAATATTGAAAATGAAATGGTAGCACTGCAAAGGTCAGTAGACCTAAATGTCATGCTGCTATTTTAAAAGAAACTTTACTTCCTGTGACAATGTAAATTTTTGCCTTGCTGCAAATACCTAATCCCTTTTTTCGAAATAAATATCAGGTTTGCGTATTGGCTATATTTGGAAGTCTCAGACTATAAATGTTTGAGGCAGAAATTCACCTCCTACTGTCTGTATGTACTATATGCAACTAATATAGTAGGCCCTGATATTTCCTCAGAACCTGAAAGTACTATACATCAAATATATAGTTACTATCAGTATAATACATAGTACATCAATTGCTTTAACATGTATTCTGCTGGTTTTTTTACTACTGATGTACAGTTTCAATGCATTCTTGACAACTGATATATCAAGCATAATTTTTACACTTTGTTTTCCTTTCCAAGCTAGGTTTGTGTGTTGATTGATTGTTTTTATGAAGATAAAACTATCTGTCCATATTTGCCCACATTTGTCAGAAGGCTTTTTCTTTTTATTGTTGTGAGTATGACAAAGGAACATGTTCTGCTTGAGGAGGTAAAAGCTATGGGCTGCTAAGAAAAATAACCAGATTTGCAAAGTGTAACAGTTAAGAGCAGTTAAACTGTTGATTTAGAATTAATCCTAGCTGGCTTTTTTAATATACGTTTATGGAAGCTCCTTACTGATCCCATCTTCTTCCACCAGATGTAGCTATAAACCAAATAGATTAACAAGTTGTAGAAATTGGCCGTAAAGATACATTTAAACAAATGAAATAAATTGTTAATCTTGTGAATGGTTTTAAAAGTTTTCAGTTGTTGTAGGTAAGAAACTAATTTTATTTCTGCATTTATAATATTTAACCTATTTCTAGGAAGTAGATATAAATTGCTTAGATTATGATAAAAATTCAAGTAACCATATCTATCTATTTATCAACTGCAAAATTGGCAAATGTGATGATGATATAGGCCTTAAATCTTTGAGAGTAGATTGTTCAGTAAATTATTTGTTGCTAACCACAGAGAGGTCTTGTTGAATTACAGTATTGTGTGTCATTCAAAACAAAAATGTGTTAATGAAAAAACAGTATTTTGGTTTGTGTATTTGGAGAATTTTAGGCAACACTTACTTTTTCTTGAGCAGCATATTATAGAACGAGCCAAACCTTTAAGGGTAGGTATTTTTACAACCTACTTTAGTGCCAGGCTCTGTCATTTCTGCTTATGTTGAAAATTGAACTCCACGGGAGCAGAAGAAAACCACTGGTATTACTCAACATGAATAAACTCTGACTTACCCTGAAAGGAAGGGCCTTTTCTGGCATGAAAATTGTATGAAATACCAAATCCCATCCTTTATTTGTTTAACGTCTATGTGATTTCCCTTTTACAGTTTTGTGCAGCTCTCTCATTAGGGAAAAAAATAGAGTAAGTGTTCTTTCAAGGCAGGATTTGACTTTTAATATTTTCAGACTATAGGGACAGAATTTTCCTTCTTTGCATATGAGCCGTGACTTTTCTCCTGCTGCTTCTGTTCTTTATCCCATGCAGAAGGGGTCTTGCTTTTCTGAGACAATAGTTAATGTAATACCAATTTAGCATAATGTTTCTTGATTTTATATGTCTTTTCTGAAGTTTGGAGTATAATTTTCACTATTGCAATTAAAATTTTGTTCCCTCATTATTGTGTCTGAGGTTTGTTATGGAGGCAACTAACTTCTCTCATTGACCTGTTGCTACCTCTTTTATGAGAAAGTGAGAATTCCTGTTGCTTTATGTCACTTGTGTCATTGTTAAACTTGTGTATGAGAATGTGTGTGTGCATGGCTGGTGGAGGGATCTTTTGGAAGGTGGGGGGAGGATGTTTGTTTCTTCCAGTGGTACTATGCTGCAGGAAAAACATACTGCTTGAGCAGTTTGTCACCTACTCTTTATGGTGAATTCAGCTCTTGATCAGCTGGAAGTCATGAGAATTTTGCTTTTTATTTCACTGGAAATAGATTTGCATCCACAGAATTTCAAGAGTATAATTCCATGCATATGTAGCCACCTAAAGCCAGTATAAGTCCACCCTGCCAAGAGGGGTAATTTCATCTTTGCTTCTACACCTGCCTTATATTTCTATCCTCACCGTTTTGCCAGAGGTCACATTTGCGCGTCTGTCCCTGTAGCCAGAGCAGGAAATTGGCCTGGCTGAACACTGAGCTAGGAAAGAAAAGTGCTGGATCAGCCTGATTTATCATGCAGTCACATGAACACTACTTTTGGCAGGAGGGAGAAGATGGGATTGAACAGAGGATACTGGAACAGAGATGTTTTATATGTCATTTGCTGTTGTTTAGTAAAGCAATTATGTTAGATCAGTCTGAAATGTTGTTTTCTATAGGTGACATTCTCACTGCCTTAACTAATGTCTCTGGACGTAAACACCCATCAACAGTTCAGGCCAAACAGCTGAAGATGTGCCTTCCTATGATGCCTGTAGTGCTTCATCTTGTGACATCCCAGGTAGATTTTTTTTTTTTTCCAAAAATTGTTAAACAAAGGACAAACTCTTGCAGTTTCCCAAAATCTCATTTCTGCTGATCATGATCAGAATGGATAAAATAGAACTTTTATTAACGTGTAGATGAGTATTTGAGCTATGTAACAGGATTAAAGATGTAAGCCTTATTTTTGCACATTGTAAGACAACTCTAATGATAGAAGCAAATACATATTTTGTCCTCGTTTTTTAACATGGCTGTGAAATGCGTTTTACTCTTTCTGGTAATAAGATATGCATTTAGTGTAATTTTTTCAACTTTTGCTAAATTCAAATAGGTATTTCGTCCCCAGATAGTCACAGAGGAGTTTCTTTTCAACTATGGGACATTACTTGTGAGTATAACCATCTAAGTTAAATCTTTTTTACAAAATATACATGTGCATAAAATTTTGGTAATTATTTTAATGTAATGAAATTACATTAAATTTATAAATCGGAGAGAGAACTTTATTCTGAATATAAGACTTAAGCTTTGATTATATTCAAAACTATATATATTATCAGAAAATATTTTCTGTAATAATCCATTGGGTCAAAGGGAAAATATGTTATCCTGTGTTCAAGTATAGAGAAACTCTGCACATGTCTGAAACTGAGAATTTCCTGTGTGTTTTATTTTAGAGTAGAAAAGTTTAGCTCTAAATTACACTGAATATTCTTTCTAGAATTTTACACTAGTATTTCATGAGTAGAAATGAAAAAGAAATTATAAAAAATATTTTGTAATAATCCATTGGGTCAAAGGGAAAATATGTTATCCTGTGTTCAAGTATAGAGAAACTCTGCTCATGTCTGAAACTGAGAATTTCCTGTGTGTTTTATTTTAGAGTAGAAAAGTTTAGCTCTAAATTACACTGAATATTCTTTCTAGAATTTTACACTAGTATTTCATGAGTAGAAATGAAAAAGAAATTATAATCTAATCTATATTTAAGGTATTCTTTCCTTTTGTCACCTTTTTCTTCTTGCCAGTACTTTTACACTGTATTTAGTTGATGAAAAACTGAGTATTGTAAGCTATAGAGCTAAGGTATTTGTTTCATGCTAACATCTACAACCTGTTTATGACATTAGCAGTAGAAAATAAACTTAAGTGTGCCATAGGATAGTAAAGCAAAAATGAAGTAGTACTGTTGTAATGTAATTTCCTCATATGGAAACAGTTGTTTCCGCTCAATGAGAAAAAAAGCATATTCTAAAGTTGCATATCAGAGTTAAGCAAAAACTTTTAAGTACATGGGTTCATAAATGACAACTAGGTATTTACTTCCACAATAGCATGAAGAAATGCTTCACCACAAACAGCTAGATTAAAGTTTACTGTTCAGATTCCCTTCTCTTTCTCCTTTGACTCTTGATTCCAAGCAAATGTGGGTTTAATTTAGCTCTACTAAAATATTTGTATAAAAATTAGCATTAGAATGAAGAAGAAATTTTTAAAACTGTAGATGTTGAATTACAAAGCCTTTTATCTCTTTGAAGCATTTGTAACTAGGCATTAGATTTATTAATGGGTTTGGATCAACCTTTTAGAAGGTGAAATTCTTCTGTCAACAACATAGGTACAGCAGACCAGGTACAATGTAAGTATTCTTTTGATGTTACTCCAGCTTGCTTGAACTACTGACTGAGGAAGTCAGGCTCGTTATACTAGCACAGCTTTCCTCTCAGATCAAGGAGGAGAAGATTACTGAGTATTTCCTGCATCTTGTCTTTCTGTCTTCATCGAACAAGGCAATTCAGGAAGTTACATATACTATTTCAATTTATGCATAAAAAAGGGAGGGAAAGTAGTATATCTGAAAAATGAATATCAAATTTGAATCTGTTTTATAGAACTGTGTTATGATATGACTAATGTAATTACTTCTGGAAGAGTAACTATCCATTCTACCAGGCAACAGTCTACTCTGGAATTTTGTGTTTAGCAACTTTCCCACTGACCTCTATAAAGGCACATTCGATCATCAGCTTGTACTTTTTCAAACAACTGTGCTATAATTGAGGCCTCTAAGACTTTAGCAAGACAGTCTCTTTTTTTTTTTTTTTTTTTTTTTTGATTTATTCAACAATCTTACCCTTAACAGTAAGAAATGATCAGCAGTGGAAAGATGTGTGCTTGGTATCTGGAAGGAAAAGAGTAGTTATTTTCCTGTAACTGTTGTTCATTGAGAATTTTTTTTCTTGCTGCTTTGAAGTTATTTCCATCATCACTTTAATTTTCAGTACTGTTGTGCAAAGAAATTGAGAGGGAGCCGGGACAATCCTTTCATGTTTTCAGCTGTGAATAGAAATATATGGAGGACACGCTCTGCCCCAAAGGCACAGCTAATAGTAGGCTCCTAGCAGAGTGCACAGGGCACAGACTCACCTGTAGCGGAATACACGTCATTCCCCTCGTGCTTAAAAAAACTCAGATAGTTGGTTTTTTTTATAAATACATCTTTTTCTTGTGTTTCTGATGTAAAATTAAGGAAATAAGCATTAGTAGCCAGAACAATTTTTGCACCAACTATATTGATTTTTCCAAATTGGTCTTGACACTATGGTTAGGTGTGAAACTGTCTTAAATGAGCAAACAAATTAATACTCTCTTCCAAAACAAGTTAATTAGATAATAACTAGTAATTTTCTTTAAATGATCAGGAAGATAAAGTTTTTTTTATAGAAGCAGTTAGTTTTTATGACTGCCTCTGAGATGCATTTAAATTACGAAATATATAATTAGTTTCTAACTGTATTTTTAATTAGAGAAGAATCCTTCAGATGTTTCTTACATACTGAGAAAAAGATAACCCATGTAGACACTTCTGCCAATTTAATATATAATAACAAAATTTTAATTGATAGTGAAATATAAAACAAGTGTCACTTTCTTAATGCTTTACATCATATAAATAAATATATATGTCTGTAAATTGAAAATGAGAAAGATGTTTATCCATGGTAAATTCTCTGTGTATTAAATACTGCATTAGTAAAAAAGACCATATTATAAATTCTGCTGAGAATTTTTCCTTCTTTAGCAAGCGTTAATAATGTCTTTTGCATCCCCTATGAAGTAAACAGCTATGCATGGAAGTGAAAGAAAAAGAGTGAAATCAAGATTAAAAAGCAAAAGAATAATGGGTCTAATTGTACAATATTTACTTAACCCAGATTATTAATATTTCATTGTCCTTGTTCCTCAAAATTATGACTAATTTAGGTGATTTTTAATAGAAGGTTATGCATTTTTGTATGTTCTCCTGTGTGTAACTGCATCCATAGTGTGTGTAGTATGCATGGAGATCAAAAAGATGGTACAAATAACAGAAAATTGCATTTTCTGGAGGGTCTTTGGTCTTTTTAGTGAGTTATTTTAACATAGCCATGTCCAAAGTAGTTCAAAGTCTTCTCAGAAATTACAGTTTTCTGTTAACAATAGAGACATCTAATTACTGTCTATTTAGCTGGAAATGTTATCATTCCTGACACTAGTCAGAGTAATAGTCCTTACTGTACTCTACATTTAAGTGTCCAGCAGCATTACAGACTTGCAAAATTATAACAGCTAGATCATGAATGCTTTCAGTCTTTCATATCTTAATTATTATGACAGTGTTTCCTAATGTTAGGTGCATTAACATTTTGTATTTGCATAGTCCCTTAGAGAATTTCATGTTGTAATTATTTGGTGATTACGCTTCTTAATTTTTGTTTCTAAAGTGTTTTAACATAAATGCCTCTTCTTCTGTAGAATTTTATCAGATCGATAGACTCAGGAGAAACAAACTTGGATGGAGCAATAGGTAACATAACCTATGATATTGCTGTACTTTTATAAGCAGGCATTATAACTGTTGTATCTTATAAAGAAATACAATTATTTTTACTAATAGGGCAAGCTGCATCAGAAGAATTGATTAAGACTACTTTATCAACCTTTGAAGCAGTAACACAGCATCCTGTCTTGTTGACAATTCATCGCTTGACCGTAAGTCAGACAACAAATTAAATAGTTGCAGGCTAATTAGCCTATTTCCACTGATAATAGAATGTTTTGAAAATTTAGAAACAGTTTAAATTATGACTTAAAATGTATCGTGGTTCTATTTGACAGGAAGAATCCTTATTGTTTATAGAGAGATTTAATTTTCAAAGAAGCAGCAAGGCATTCAGACTCAGTTTACTATATTTAGTTGAGAAGTTAGAGAGAGAATGAGAAGCACTTAAAGTTTAGAAATTGCAGTTCTTAAAATGATTTTCATGTAAATATAACACTTGATTCTATAAGTCTTTCTTCAGCCTCAAAGCAAGTATGTTGCTATATATTAGTGAAAACTTCCCCGCTTCATTTGTCATTATGCTTTTAACATAGCTTGGAAAGACCACCTCTGAGGGTTGAAGATCCCATTCCATCAATATTCTTCCTGATAAGATCATCATCAAGAGTTAACAGTTTATAGCTGTTATGGTGGGTTTTTTGTTTAACAGATTGCTTACTAAAAATTGCATTACAATTACCAAACCCACATACTGTAAGCTTCTTGCATCACTAAAGGTTTGTTTTCTTTGAAGTTTTTCATTAAATGATTTACTTTGAGCTAAGCTAGCTGAAGCCAGAACAGTTATGTTGTGAAATAGTTGTCAGCAAATCAGTAGGTTGGAATGCTTGAATTAATGATCGACAAATCATTGTAACCTGTACCAGTGCATTTTTGTGCCTGAATTCCTACCTAAAGTGTAACCCACCATACCTACTGGGGCGACCATTTAATTCAAACTGAAATTTATGTGTTTGTATTGGAATTAGGTTAAGGGCACACTCAATATAGCACTTAAAGCAAGAAAGGCATTAGCAAATTGATAAACTCATAAGAATGAGTGATCTTAGGGATTTTGCTAGATAAGAATGGGTGATCTTAGAAATTAAGTGTTTTTAGAAGCTGAATCCTATTTGGTGTGTGTGTTATTTGAGTATTTAGATTATAAAGCCTTGATAAGTGAAAATATTAAAATTAATAAAAAATATAAATAGGAATATAAGTTTAATGTTTATTTTTATTAATGCTTACAAGTATTAATGCTCACAAGAGTGGTATTCAAGAAAATGGTTCCTTATGCAAAAATCTAACCAATTAATAGTCAGAGGGGAAGTAGTACAGAACTGAACAGTTCAATTTACTTTAATATGGCAAAGGATGCTCTAGAAAAGAAATCTAACTGTAGGTGAGGTATGAATACCTATTGGTATCTCCTCACATGCCTGTCAGCCTGCAAGTCACTATTATGACTATCATTCTAGAATCACGTCAGTTTTTAAAAATAATCATTTTACTTCTGTGGGTTATCAGTGTGTCTTACATTGACAGAAATATGTACCATTTTTTGTGGAGGTCCATCAACATTTACTGAAATTGCAATACCTTGTGTCAGCACATTAAACAGCTAGGGGAATTTTATTTAAACTTTAATGGTCTGGGTTTTTTTTCCTGAAAAAATAGCTCTGAGACAGCTCCCGTTTACAACCCTTCTTTCCCTGCTCCCATCCCCACATTCAGCAAAATATTGTGTTGAAGCCAGGAAATGACTATCCCATTCTCTTTTAAGTAAGCCCTGGCTACCAGTAGGTGAGTTTTATTTAAGTATCTAAATTTCTTGAAACAGTTTACTTCATCACATATGTTGAAAGTTTTAGGTGTTTATTTAAAATCCATCTGAACACATTGGTTAACCTTATGTAGCTAGAGAAAAAACTTCCTGCCTGTCTAGTGCTTGTAAATTTATGACATACAGCACTTCTGTAGAATAGTTTCCCTGATTTAGAATAGGTGTATATTGAAATTTATTAACTAAAAATAATTATATCCTTGTCAATGAACAGTTTTGGGTTTTTTTTGAGAAAATAAAATCTATTACTTTATTTGCTCATTTTCATAAGTAACAGCTCTTTCTAATTTAAAAGAGCCCTCCTGACACTCGGCAAATAGCCATTCAGACACAAAATAAAGTGGAGAAATTGCCTTGTATTTGGTATGTTAAATTCAAGAAATTGTCCACTGTAATTAATAATCTCTAACCACATCTGCCACTAGTGGTGCAAACAGTAATTAGTTTAATACTATTTACGAAGTCTAGTGTGCTAATTATACTTGAATGTACAGCATACATTACTTTAGCGGAAAGTGGTACTTCATCTTCTATGATGCATACAGAATATTTTTAGAATTGCTGTTACTCAAGGGATATCTTCTAATTGCTGCTCGCTGAGCATGACTAGAATCTATGAATATAAATGCCAGCACCCAGTGGAACTTGGTGCTTTTTTAAAAAGTTGAAGCAAGACATGTTTGAGCTTCCAGATCAATATTTAAGTATAACAGTGCTTAATAGGAAACTCTTTTACTGGAGAGAAATGTGTAGCCTAGGCTGATCTCTGAAGCCTGGATTGCTCATTTAGACAAAGTTGGTTACAAGCAGCATTTTATGGATGGGGCAGGGGGAAGGCCAAAACTTTCTTGAGACGATGCATTTTTTCCACTACAACTGTGACATTGCTTTGAAGTTTCTAATCAGAAATTAAATGCATTTCTAATAAAGATTAATGAATTTAATAAAAAGTGAGGTTATATTAAGCAAGCAGAACCAGTAAGTTTTTCAGTTCAGTTCTAATTTAGCTGCAATAGAAATTGTGTAAGTTAATAGGAATTTAAGAGCAATATTTCAGGTTCTTTTCATAGAATCATAGAATCATTAAGGTTGGAAAAGACCTCTATGATCAAGTCCAACCATCAATTCAACATCACCGTGCCCACTAAACCATGTCCCCTAGCGCTTGTTACTTGGGAGAAGAGACCGACACCCACCTCGCGACAACCTCCTTTCAGGTGGTTGTAGAGAGCGATGAGGTCTCCCCTCAGCCTCCTTTT
>NW_008794010.1:1021230-1075496 GCF_000699145.1 Aptenodytes forsteri
TCCTTTTCCGCCAGGCAGCTTTCCAGCCGCTCTTCCCCAAGCCTGTAGCGCTGCATGGGGTTGTTGTGGCCGAAGTGCAGGACCCGGCACTTGGCCTTGTTGAACCTCATACAGTTGGCCTCGGCCCATCGATCCAGCCTGTCCAGGTCCCTCTGCAGAGCCTTCCTACCCTCGAGCAGTTTTGATGTTTGATTCATGTTTGATTTGCTTTTGTATTTGTACCTTGAACAAAGAAAATTGAATACATTTTTTTTTTTTTTTTGGTGATAAAATTTCTGATTGCCATCAACCTGAAGTCAGTTATTGAGGAGATTCATTTCTGTGGGGACTGGCTGACACTGCTAAGTGTGATAAAGTCAAGGGAAATTAATTGAAACTGCTAAAATGAAAGCCAGTAGTGAGCAATAATTTCATTTTGCATGAGTTTGTGTGCATTTTTACAAGATATAAAGTAAAGACTAACAGTAAGTGTGAGTCAGCAAGTCTTGACAAAACTGTAGATTTCCAGGTACGCAAATATGATGATGAAGGACATCAAGAAGAGTCTCTATGGACTAGAGTGGAATATAAACTCTGGTTTCTTAAACTGACACAAGTCCAACTGCCTGTTTCCTCCACATACCTAAATGGAAAAATGTTTATTAAATTCAGATAGTAAGTGTTACCAAAATTTGAAAATAAATATTGTTGTAAAGGCTTAGATATAACTAACTGGAAGAATTCTGTGCTGACTGTATCATTTGCATTTTTCTTTTCTGTTAAGTATATTTATTTGCCTGAAAAAGGGACATATGCTAATTCAGAGCACTTTGAGCAGTGATGAGGTTCATGATGGCAGGCAGTCCCTGTGGGAGTCCTTTCTATACTCTAACTAGCTCCCAAAAATGATCTGTACACTGCACAGATGATCTTTTACCCGAAGCATGAGAGTTCAATCTCTGGTTGAGGCAATAGTTGTCAGCAGTGATTCTTCTCCTCAAGGTTTTAAAACTTATTTTTAAAAATCAGGCTAAAATAAAAGCACCCCGAACATGATGAGTTGCTTGATGGGAAGTCAAGGGAAAAGCAGTATGACATGGAAATCCACTGGTTGACAATGTAAGAGTTGTGATTTTCACCAAAGATGACAACACAAGGGTTAGAAACTTCTGCAAGTGCTTTTTTCTGCTCATCTTAGTCTTTTCTTGATTCAGCATCACTGGTGTTCTTCATCCACAGGCTGTTCTGCTCTAACCACTGACACCTTAATTTTGTCAGTGTAGGGTATGACTATATTAACATATTGTACAGCATTTCTTCAATCACTTTCCCTTTTCAAGTAGATTAAAATTCTACACCCCATGTGGCTTTCTGTCCATTAATCTAGTCCACATGACATGAGCATTTTTTGTGAAACCAGTTCTGTACTAATTGACATACTGAGTCAGTCAATCAGTGCTGTCTTTTCCCAGAAGTAAGAAAAAAAAAATCTCAATGAAGATTCTGAAGTTGTGAAGACTTTTCAAAAAAAATTACAGAAATATCATCCTTCTCCTCAGTTCATTATAACATGCATTAGATTAGTTTTTCTATTACATTCTGAGAGATTACTGGCAAAATTAAAACATTGAGGAGCATGCTGTGCCTCCAGCAAATGCTTTAAGAAGTTTGAAGGCAGCATGATCTTAATTCCGTGGTCACTTTCAGCAATAACTTTGTATGTGGAATTTTAATGAGAATAAATGTCAGGGTGATGTTGGATGTTGTGGATCTTACATGTGACTGGAAAAAAAGGGGTTTGGGAGCTCATGATCTTTGCTTTGGTATGTTCTGCTTTGAGTAGTGGATAAGGAGAAGATATTTGTCAGTAGTTGCAAGTTAAACATATGCACACTAAAAAGAACCAGATACCTCTAGAAAAATCTCAGGAAGTAAAGTAATGGGCTTAGTCACTTGCGAGTTTGGTTACAATAGCTGCATGGAATGGATAGCGTAGTTTCTTTATGTAAGTTTAATTCCTGGGTCTCATTTTCACTTGAGAACTGCATGGTTCACAAATGCTGCTGGACCAGGCTTTAAGCCTGCTTACTTTTTCTGGCCACCCAGTGTAACACCAAATGTCAAGACTGTGGCCCTATGCACTGATTTGAAGAGCTCTGAAACTCAGTTTTAATCAAGAGAGATATTTATTTTTTTTTTTTTTTAGGTCGGTAATGTTAACCATATTAAGGTAAGTTCTGTGGCCTTGAGAAGAGGGTTAAGCTATCCATATAAACATAGCCTAAGTTGTAGGGGATAACGGGTAAGTTTGGTTATATGCTAGTTCATTAATACATGATGGTTGCATGTATATGTTGAATAGTTGAATTCATCCTTGCTGACTAGCACAAGTGAATGGAAGTTTAGTTCTCTGTCATCATTCTTAGGGGGTACCTCCTGCTAGATAGGGATTTAGTGTATTGGATCCTTCTACTGTGAGCCCTTGCAGTGTTGTAACTGCTTTTTAGTGGGTACTTGTGGAGCTTGGACTTTGCTTGGTGAGGTTAAGTAAAACTGAGGCAGTGTTTGTTTCTAACAAAGCAGGCACATATATTTAGGGTGCAGGCCTTGTGTCTGACATCTCCTGAACAGTGAAGACAAGCAGAGAAAGACTGAAAGTACAGTTTTCTCCTTCAAGCCCCTCCTAGTAGCTGGTGAATACTTAACTACTCTGAAACTGTGACTTATCTTGTCTCTCTTTCTCTTTTGAGGGTTAAGTTACAGACTTCACAGAAGATTTTCTATAAAAATTTTGTTTTCAAAAGATCTGATTTTTGTAAGTAATAAAATACTGTAGAAAAGCAAGTACAGCTTTTGCTGGGTGCTCATACCTCACCAATAAAGTTTTCCTTGCAGAAATTAGTGAACATTATGGAGACAGATATTCTGGTTTTAGATAGTATACTTGGATTTCCAAAATGTTTTTGACAGTGTCATGCACCAAAGACTCTTCAAATCCATCAGTGGCCCTTCCCTCTTACCCTCTGACAGATCAACTTCTAACTAGTTAAAATTTACTAAGTAGAGAATAGAGGTCAGTTTTAAAAAATTTAGGTATATTAAGAATGGTGCCTTACAAAGATCTGTGTTGCAACATGTGCTATTTATAACTAACCCAGAAAAGGGAACGAATAGGGGAGGTGATAGAACTGACTGCTGATGCTAAATTATTCACAGTAGTGAAAATTAAAACCAACGTAAGAGTTGCAGAAGCTTTCAAGATACTGAGTGAAAGGACAATAAAATGACGTGCAATTCAATACTGATAAATGTCCAGCGATGCAGATGGGGAAAAATCATTCCAACTATGCATATGCAGTGCCAGGCTCTAAACTACTTGTAACTGTTCTGGAGATCTTTTAGCATCATTTTTCTATGAAAATGATAGCTTTATGCTCAGCAGTAATCAGAAAGACAACTAGATTATTAGAAATGACTGGTAAAAGATCAGACAAAAAAGCAGAAAACATCACTATGCCGTGGTAAGTCCATGGTGCCCTCAAGCCTTGAATGCTGAATGTAGTGGTGGTCATTCACTCTCAAAGGGAATCAAGCTTAACAAGAAAAAGTATGGCTCGATGATGCAAGGAGGGACTGAGTAGATAAGAACTTTAGCTTGGACACAAAAGACTTGAAAGTATAAAATTATGAACGGCATGGGAAAGATGAATTGGAAATAACTATTCATGGTTTTCATAAAATAAGAATTCATGGGTATCAAGTTAGCTGCTTTAAAATAAACAAGGAAGTGCCTTTTCATAAGGCATAGTTGAAGTGTGGAATTCAGTGCCGTAGGTATTGCACATGCTAAAAGTACAAATACATTTAAACCAGTATTGGACAAATATATGGGAGAAAAGGCTAGTAAGCATTATTAAATGCAAAAATACACATACAGCATCAGCTTAGGAAGTTTCTTAACTCAAGAGTTACTTTACTAGAAGCTACAGTTGTGCTTTATGCTTGGTCTATTTCTCCTACTCTTTTTCTGCTCCTTTCCAATTGTCAGAAACAGGATTATCAGGTTTGAGCTACATTTTTTTTTTTTTTGGTCCTGTACATATGTATTATAGCTGGGAGATGTGAATGTGGTGTGTATGAAAGTTTCTAGTATTTCATTGCTATTTTGGGTACTGATAACAGCACAGTTGTGGCAGCATAGCCTTTGAATGCCATCATTACAGAATTATACAATGGTGGCTTTGTGCAGTTAGGGATTTATCATGAACTGGGTATCAGGCTATTTAGAAGATGGTAGAAACCCAGATATAGCTATGATTATATTTAAACTATCTAGTCTGTTTAGGCTTAAAGAGAGTATTTCCCACTTTTTTTCTGTTAGCAATTTTAGTGATAAAGACTGAAACAATAAAAATATCTGAATACCTTCATGCATATATGGAGATTTGATTCTACATAGATGTCAGCAGTCATTTAAAAGAAGAAAAAATGAATCCTTGTTTGAGAATTCTTCTATTTTGTTTCAATCTCTCTAAAAAATGCCCAAATACTAATACCATGCTTCTGTATACATAACTTACAGAAAACTTGTGGAATTCACTGGTGAATTTATTAAAAATATTTCATGTACTATTACACTTCAGTTTATTTGACCTCAGTTATTACTTCCTTAGTTCATATCTTGTTTACAAATTTGTGTACACATTAGTAAAAAACAGTGACCCAAATGGCGAGAAGATGAGGGTTGCAGAGTTAGGAAGTTAGGAAGTATCTGCTTTAAGGTTCATGTACAATTTAATACTTGCTTCTCCCTTCAGTATGTGCATTCTGATATGCTCTTACATCACAAAATAATTTTCTATAGGATTAGCGCTTCATTTAGTTGATCTCCCCACCACACTGAACTGACATGAAGCAAAGACCTGCTATGGAGAATTCCATTCTAAACAGTTTGTTTGCCAAAATTGAGGTTCGTGTTAGAAAAGGGTCAGAAAAAGCTACTACAATTATTTAAGACCTAAAGAATCTTCTTTACAATGACAGTTTAAAATATGTTTATCTTAGAAAAGACTTATGACTGGCTTAACTACATTTGCTAATGTGGAAAGACTACTGTTAATACTAGATGAAAGTGAAAGAAGATTGGAAGTTTTAGAAGTTGAAGTTGCATCAAACTGCTGTATACTGCCATCTTAATCGGTATCAGTCTGAGTCAATGCTGCTGCTGAGTGATTCATAATATTCTAAGTCCCTACGTTGCTTCAGACAATCAAGAGCTGCTTTTTTGCCTCTTTTCTGTCTCACGCCTTTAATTTACCACTTAAATGTGCCTCTTCGTTTAAGAAGCATTGCAGTAGGTTGAACTGGTTTTTTGGACTGAAAGACCTTAAGTACGTACATTTTTTTTTTTATCCTACTTCACAGGTATGTTATAACTGATAAATTACCATTTGTAGAACAGTTTACAAACCTGCACTAATGGAGTTGTTGGAGTGCAATGTAGTTTTATTATTTATCTTACTGCATATTAACTGAAAAGTCTGTGAAATATTTCAAAATTATGAAGAGTTACAAAAGTCACTACATCTATGATATATAACATTATCTATATAGGTGTAAAGACTATTTGTACTTGCAAGAGTAATTTGACTTCCATACCTCAAGCAGAGTCCTTTACCTCTTTTATTGAAAGTACAAAACAAAGGCACATTTTGGTAGTTTTTTCAGAAGTGGAAAAAAAGCTAGACTAAATGAATCCCTTAATGTCAGAGATTCATTTAACAGAGACAACCAACTAACAATGAAATAGTTGTTGATTCTTGCTGACTAGAGGCTAACTTCATTTAGTGACCCCTTTTCATAGATACTTTCAGCTTCTATAGATGTTTCTTAATAGTAGCTGCATAAATCTAGAGAAATTCTATCTTCTAGCATTAATCACTAAAAGAAAACACATGGAGGATTATAACGCAGTCTTGCTACACCAAATCCTGTCCATGGTGTAGTGAGAACCTACACAGTAATTTTATTTGTATAAATAAATCCAAGGACAAGCTGTGTATCCGTGATGCATACTTAAAAATTGCAGGACTGTCCATCCATTCTCTCCCCAAAACCAAAGCATGTCCTGTCTAAATAAATTATATTCTACCAGTGACTTAGCGATTCATTCTTAAGTCTTCTATAGAGAATACTAATAATACACTATTTTTGTAATATTAGATATATAAAACTGAGTTATAGCCTAGTTTACCATAAGTTGATTTCAGATGGAACTAAGCTGACTAGTCCTGTGACAGATGATTAATCTGTAACAATACACTTATGAACAATAAAGAGTTGACTGGATTTTTTTTTTTCATATTTCAAGTCTTAAGTCTGTAAATCAAAATTTTAATGGAAGACTGTGTATTACCAGAATGGAAGAAGTTAAAATTTTATCAAGACTCTCTACTAAGCTTAAGAATATTTCATTAGAGGTAGTACATCTTTACTGATGTATTTTAGTTCTATGCAGGTTTGTTTTAGAAGGACGTTTCTTCTGAACTCTATTCGATGGTTAGTTTATGGATTAAAGCATCAGGATTAATAGATATTCTAATACTCTTTTTTCTTAATATCTTACATCTGCACTGAATTCTGTATTTTACATTAAAATTCATTCTCAATGAATTATACCAAAATTACTGTTTTTTTCTATACAAAAGTACATTACTGTCTGTAACTTTATGACAGCTTACCAGAGAAGAGTGAATTTGGTGGCTTTATAAGTGTGATTATGGATGAATTTCCATGATTATTCATCTCTTTGATTAAGGGCTGTAGCATTGGAATAAACATAGATGATAGTGTATCTCTGTTCTATTTTTTCCCCTGTGAATAATCTAAGGCAGATCTTTCTAATTCTCTATTTTAGGTTGAAGACTGTATCCTCCCACCACTAGTTTCTTTGGTCCACAGTCAGAATGGTAAGTATATGGCCACATCAACTACATTTTCCATGAATTCCACATTTTGTTTTAATTAGAATTCAGTGTGGTCACATTCTTGGCACCTTTATTTTCAAGTGGAATGGAGACTCTTCAGCTTGCGGTTGCTCTCAGAAACCACATCACTGCTTTTAAGCCACGAGGTCATGGCTGAGGAGAAAGGGGAGAGCCTCGACTCAAACAGCAAGCTTCTGTCTCTCATTAGAGATTCATTGCTGCCTCAGTAAGTATAATATTGCTGCTGTAATGGGGAATAACTTGATACTCAATCCATTTTGACAGCATATTTGCTTTACCCTTTTTATGTTTAAATGGCAAAACGAAAAGAGGAATAGCTATGAATGGCTGCCAGAGTTCTCTGCCCAACATCTCCCTCCTAGGTTTATTTAGTACTTTGTCATATACAACACAAACACAACTTCTGTGTGACACTCATTTCTGATACTGTGCCTCTGGCTGCTCTTGGAGTGAAACAAGTTTCCCCTAGCTTTTGGGCTGTGATTTAAATACCCCTCTTTGTTCCGCTAATAAAGTCAGAACATTCTAACAGCAACATCTTCTTGTCTATTTTGGATATTGTGCCCTCATGTAAGATGTTCTGAAATCATGGAATGGCATATAACCTTTTAAAAAGGAATAGTACAGGATGGATTAGTCCTCCATGATCCACCCAGGGATTATTGCCTCTAAATTGCTGTCCTTTCCTGCTGCCTCAAGCAGCAGAAAAACCCTACAGCAGAGTACATGAAACTACAGCCTGTGGGCCAGATGTGGCTTGGCACTTCATTTATATGGTTTATGGTCAAATGAGGCCTGTCATTTCAAAATGACTTGCAGGTGAGCATAAAGACAGCTCTCTGTGTTATGCACATGCATACTGTGGGCTGATAACATCTGTGAGTAGAGGGAAGGAAAGCACGAACACAGTAAGAGTACAATAAAGATGAGTCATCATTTCTTTCACATTATTCTAATAATGTTACAGTGTATTTTAATGTGTGGTCCTCAAAAGTTAATAATTATAAATACTTAGCTGCCCTAAGTGAGGAAATTGTTCCCCACCCCTACATTAAATAAGTGGCAGAGGGGTGGAGGAATGGATGCTGGATTATGATCAGAAACAGTGCCTTCCCCAAGAATGAGACTGTCTCTTGCTAATTGACTAATGTTCTTACAATTTGAGGACCAAAGTTCTGTCCATGCAAGATGTGTAATCTTTTCTCTGTGAGAGAGAGTGGGAAGGAAATCTTAGAGCTCTATAGAGAAGCTTATTCTCATAACTTTCTTCACACTATTTTTTTTTTCACTGGGAAATGTAGAATTTATTATTATGAATTAAAATGGAAACTGAAAATGTTATTTTAAAAATAGAGTATATGCATGATTAAAAGCTGTCAGATACTTTTCTTCATAGGGGAAGAGACCTGGAGTCAAGTGAGACCAAGTTCTGTCCTTGCTCTGAATCTTGCCCTTTGTAGACATGCCCATCTTATAAAATGTTTCTCATTGAACTGTGTGTATGGGAGTGTCATGCTAATTCCAAACTAGATGAAAACAGCCAGTATACTCCTGTCTCCAAGCTAATTAGCTCAATTGAGTGGCAGGGCTTTTTGGTCTGAGACTAAATATGATCCTACTTTGGGGACTTCTGCTGTGCTATCTTTGCATGCATTGCATTGTAGATGTATAAAAAAAGTCTTGCGGTAGCTTATAATCTTGGTTCCAGGCTTTAAGTAGTTCCTGAATCAGTTCCTTTATCTCACCAGTAGAGATGAGGATACTTGTATTTGAAAAGCACTTTGAGATTATCTCAAGAAAATAATTATTGAAGTTTATGATATTTGGAATATATTGGAACTTGGTATAAACAAATTCTACTCTAGCTTAGGAGCATAGCAAAGCAGTATGTAAATCTTCCAGTGGTTCAGAAAGAGTTAACTGGTGTCTGCATATTCAATACATTACTTGAACCTGCGGTTTGAGCCAACCCCTAGTAAATATGTTCACCTGTGGGGAGTATGTAATCAATGCAAGAAGGCACAGAAGAAACAAAAAGTGGAGGAGGGTTTGAAGATTTTCTGCAGAAAAGAAAACTCAAACTCAGTTTTGACTTGAAAGCCTCAAAACTCAGTTTGGAGAAGACTCAAAAAGAAACTAAGAAAAGAAAAGCAGCTGCTTTGGATGTCAAAAAAGACATGAAAGGTAAGTTTTGTTCAGCAATGTTCTAGGTATGGGTAGGAAAATATTGATGGGAGGTAGGAATGAACCCTCATATACTCTCTACAGTTCTCAAAAGAAGCTTTATCTGAATACAAAGGGATCTGGCCTAAATCTAGAGAGAAGGGAGGTCTAAGATTCAATGTAACCTACTCGTGAAGATAACATAAAGCCGTATCCCAAGAAGTAAGAGTTACTTGAAAACTCTGAGATAGAAAGTGAAGAGAAAACTAGCCTGTATTTGGAGGCTGAAGAGGTGTTTGCTGAGGTTTAGTCTTTCTGTTGCTGGACAAAGGATAGGACAGTGTGACTCAGCTGGAGGGTAGTCTAAAGAGGAGAGGAGAGAGAGTTTGTTCGTGGGCAGTCTGTGTGGGGAAGTGGGTATTTCCACCCCTTTTCATTCAGCTTTTTAAGAACTGAGAGCTGTTGAGTATGGAAGAGAGGGACATCTGGGTTTAACGTGTGATGTTCTTTTTAAGGAAGGCTATAATAGTACTCATTTGTGTATATATTTCATTCCTATAAAGATCTTCTACAAGTTAATTTGTTTAAAAGTAAAACTGACCTAGGAAATAGAATTTTTGTCACTATGCATGACATATTAATGGTCTTCATTTTGAGATAAATGGAGGAATGCAGTGGTTGCCACTTTTTTCTCATCTTCTGCATCATCAATAAAATGGTAATTCCATCAAATATTTGTGCATTTGTAGATCAGAAAGTTAACTTCCTCACAGGTTTTTGATCAAATTGAATGAAATTGTCATTTAATTTTAGTTCACTGAAAGGTTATTTTCCTGAGCATTTCATAAACAAATGGAAACTTTCAGCTATAGACAATGAATACAAGGCAAATGCTTTCTGTTCCAAATCCAGATTATCCAGATTTTTTTTATCTCAGAAATTGACATCAGCTCTTTTTAATTTAATTCTTAATGTTCCTAATTATGTTGATAATTATATATTATAATTATATATTGATTATATTCCTAATTATATGTGGTTTGCAACTCTATGGCAGCACATTCAAGCTAATACGTAGTAGCCATGACACATTGCCCATAGGCTGTGTGCTTGTGTGGGAATGTTAGCCCCTGTGATGGAGCTCCCACAGGCTACATCAAGAATGCACAGCTGATGTGCTTCACCCTCCTCGTCTTAGAGTTGTCCAGATCAGAGACTTGGCTGGAAAGCCACCACGCCTCTTTCTAGATTTCCTTCCTGTGTAAATCAGAGTGCTGAGGTGTGGTGCTTGGGGAGAGGGGATCTTCATTCCAGTGAAGAGCTAGTGCACAGTAGGGTACATGCCAACACCCGGGTGGTGGGAAGTCATCCACATTCCTCAGGCAGCACTTGGGATCTCAAGACAGGAAGTAAAATTCTTGGTGATTTGCTTGATTCCACCCCATTCCCCCATCAGAACCCAAAAAGAAAAAAATGTAGCGGAAGTGTTTTGTTGCACAAAATGTGATAACCTACCACATTTTCCTACAAATCATGCTTTCATTTGCACTTGATTAATTCTTCATGGTTTTTCTTTTACAAATAAAGAGATTTATGCTTCCAATTCTATTACTTCCACATGTTTAGAGTAGCACTATTTGTGTTCAAAGACAGTGTTTTGACATGGCTGAGTCTGTGGGTTTTTTTATGCTTGCATCTTTCTCTCTTCCATCATTGTATCCTATTGCCCTCCAGATACATTTTGATTTAAACAAAATAAAAATAGTCCTGTTTGTTGGGTGGGCTTTACTGGAATGTTAGCAGCAACAGCAAAGTCCGTTTTGGTTTTCAGCAGCCTGTTTTCCGTTACCAAGGTTTCCATGAGGTGATATTTGGAAATGTTTTATAGATGTTTTTCTTGTAGTTTTATCTTCACTGCTATAGCTCTCAATAAACGTTGTTTTGAAGTATTTTTGTATTGTTCTGTTCCATATTACTCAGAGAATGGAAGTATGCTGTAGTTAAAGCAATATATTTTAAAATTTGAAATAAAACATAAATCTCAAAGCGAATGTTCTATAAGTAAAATATTTCATTTTGAGAAAAATCACTATGTAAACAAAATATAGAGCTTAATCATATATAAGCTGGTTGATGGTCTTCCTGAGCACCCAATAAATCTTCTGCCTAATATTTTGAGGCTCAGTTTCTACTTGCCTCTTGAAGATTAGATTTTTTTAATACATAAAAATATATGATTTATTTATTGATGCATATATAATTACAAATTTTATAATTGTGTATCTCTCTCTAAAACATATTGTGTTCTTTTATTTATGCTGCTTTTAAAGTTAATCTGATGCTGGTTTTAAAATACTGTTTCTAAGTAAGTCTTGTTTATTGCTTTGTATGGTTCCAAACAGCATTGTATTTCCATTGTGGTTATAAATTTGGAAATGGGAAATGATGTATTTTTAACATCAACCTTTTAACACGCATATCTTGACTTTTTTTTCACTGTTGCTACTCCTTTTCCCCCTTTCAGGTATGAGGACATTCTGATGGCTCCAGACCCAGTACCAATGTATGCTCTGAAACTGTTGGTGGCCCTGACTGAACACAGCCCTGCTTCTGTGAGGTGATACAACTACACATTCTCTGTTCTGGGTTCTTTCTGTTTCAATTATTTTTTTTCCATTAGGAATTAACAATAACTTAGCTCTCACTATAATACTACTTTGACTAGCACTTAGGAGATTTAGAAAATCCTTAGAGAGTATTTGTTATAGAACACAATCTTATGGGTTTTTGTGCCAATTTTATATGATCCTGGTTACTTTAATATGGATTTAGCCAATGAAACACTAGAGACAAAAATAAAAAGAATTTAAACATTAAAATTATCATTAAAAACTTAAAAAAAATTAATACAAAAACATTATCAAAACTGTTGTCCAGCTAAGCATATTTGTACTAGGATAAAGGTGATGTGTTTGTAAAAGGTTTAGACCAGTCAATTTGCTTTAAAGCGGTTCAGTTTTTCTGCAGATACAGCTACCCTTTTAAGTTCCTAAATATGGATTTTAGTGTTTGGTATAGATACACTCAGTGTGTTTAAAAGTATCTTAATGTCTCTTTCTTCTTGTTCCAAAGTTTAGGCTGTGGTGGACAAAAAAAAAAAAAAAAGAACTTAAACTGCATTTGTTGCTAGTAATAAGGAAGCATCTCTCTCTCATATGTGTGCACACACCAGCTATTCCTCTTCCCAGATCTGCCCAGAAAATCAGGTTGTTCTTGCACTCACCATTGTCTGTTCATGGTGTCTGATAGCGTTATGGCTAAGAAGTCACTGCGTACCATGCTGTCTTGCTTTGATGGATAGAAATAAGCACAAGATAAAAACAGTGGGAAAACAAATTAAATTTCCTTCCTTTTTTTTTTCTATTACAAAAGATGAAAACATCCTCTTTTAATCTTTTATGATGCTACTGTGAACAGTGCTTTAATATACTAAGTAGCCTAAAAATGAACTAGGAAATAGAATAGCTTGAGATTTTAAATGGTGTGAATACAGTAAATGTACTTAATTGTATTTTTATTGTATAGAAGCTGTTTATGCTGCTGCAGGATTTTATGTATTATACAAACAAATAGTACGGCTTTCTATTTTTAGAATTAACCTACAGATATTCTAATACTTTAAGAGTTATAAAAAATATTTCTGTAACTAGAATGCTGGATATTATAGCAGTACTTTGCCTAATGAATTATCTTTATTTGAGTAGTCGTGTGTATTTGCCCTTATGTTCAATGTAGGTAGATTGTGGATGCACACTCATCCTCATGGTCGTCTTATAGCAGACAACAATTCTTTTCTTAATATTATTAAAAAGCAGCTGTGGCTATCCAATGAACTATTAATAATTTTAAATACCAGTGTATCTGGTACTGTTATTTAAGGATGGGCTACTAGATTCCAGGTGCTAACACATCTGTAACTATTCTGTTTCTCACATGTCTTACTGGCCCTCTTCTTCTACTTTCACTAAATAATTTCTTTGGCTAGATTTCTGAAGGAGCGGAGTTTATGCAGTTCTCTTGGTCTGTCTTATTCCTGATTCTTTGACTTCCCAATAACTTGAGCTGGAAGTAGCGGATGCAACAAAAGTGTGACAGAGGTGAATAATATATTCATATTTGCACAAACTGCTAGCGAACAAAACGGGAACCAGGTACATGCTATAGTGAACACTAGATCACAATTAATTGTGTTTTGGTTTGATGGCTAATTAATCAGTACGCATGGAGCTCAGAATTGCTTAAGGCATACGCTCTCTTTTGCCCCTTTCATTAGGCACATGGAAAATATCTGTGATTATTGTGATGGGATGCAAATAAGTAACATTGGACACAAATCCTTTGGGATTAAATTTGTTCTTTGCGGAAAAACTTTACTATATTTTAGTACTGATGACAGTGATGTGAGTCACTTTTCATTGAGTCTCTGTGGCTTCTCCAAGCTTACATTTCATCCACAATGCCTGGTTTTCAAGGATGGATGCTTTCTCCTGTGACTTACTTTAAATGAATAAAAATGGTGGTAGCAAAAAGATTGTAAAATGACAAAATGTTAAATTAGTATTTACCTTATTGTTTCTATCTCTTCCAAAAATAGCTATTATTATTAACCTTATTTTGAAATAAAAAAGTGAATTGGGAGGAGGATGAGGGCTACTGTGTTTTATTTAGTTTGTTCCATATGATAGCTTGTTCTCAGACATGTTTACATTCTTTCTTTCTTGCTCTCTCTTTAATTCCACCATTTTTCTTGTGTCTCTCACTTACCTTTCTTCTTCTTCCCATCCCCTCAGTCTTTTCCTGTGTGCTTCCCGATAGAGGCGTCAGCGTTTGAGCTGTTCTTATTTTAGCACTTGAAAGAAGACAGATGCACTCCAATCTCTTGTTTAATTTTTTTCATAGCTGATACTGTAAATCAGCTAACTTGTGTTATCAGAGGAAAAACATTCAATCTTCTTTTTACCATTTTTTTTGACACTTCTGTTTTCTGTTGCAGGTACTTTGTTCTATATGGCAGAGGCACAGATATTCAAATATTATATTTTTAATGTCTTATAAGCTTATGATAAAATACTGCTAATGTATGATACATATCATATTTAATAAATAATATTTTGTAAGAATACAAAAAAACCCCTTGTAATCTTTGCCATTGCTCCACTGTTGGGGTCATTTTTAACATTCTGTATTATGGGAGCTCTTCCACTCTGTTGCTTTTCAGTTTAGCACTGGAGAATTCTAGTGATATCCCATTAATGTGCTGCAGAATTAGATCTCTCACAATCATAAGTTCCAGCATGTGTAAGATGGTAGCTGTAACAAAAACTTTAATGTGTTTCTATGAGCACATTAAGTATTTGGACATCTGATCGTATGAGCATCCACAGGAAGAAAATCCAGTTTTAGAGAAGGATGAGTAGTGTTTTCTTGTTTGTTTTCACCTTAATGGGTTAGAGTATAAATGAGTCAGGTTTTTCCCTTATATACCTGTTTTTACATCATGCAACAATTGCTGACTGATACAACTTTACTTAGAGTTCGTTTACTAAGAAAATAGCAGATATTGGAAGGATGAGCTTTGAACAGAATTTGTCCATCAGTTGCCTATTTTATACTTGGCTCAAAGCTAATAGTCTGGTTTTAAGAGTGTTAATAGTATTCTGTTGTGGCTCTCCTAAATACCTATTACCCTGTTTTCTTCAAGAATTATTAATGTTTTATGATAAGAAAAATTGTGGATGTTAAAACCAGGGTGAGAATTAATAGCAGAGTTCATCTTCAGCTATTTTGAGACTGATGATTTTTAAAAGAAATCACTGATATTAAGGAAACATGTAGCTTCAGTTAATGATTAATCTCTGGACTACTGGAAATTTGCATTAGGGTTTTTTTCCCTTTGTTAATTAGTCTTGGTGGATTGTACTTGTGTAAGGAGTTGTTGGAAGAACTGAACTTCTCACAATGGGAGCAAATGTCTGCAGCAGGGCGAGGTCTGATTTAACTATGCAAAATCTGTATTCAAAAAGAGCAGTATCATAAGATACCTTGTCCTTTGTGTGTTTATCAAGTTAATGTATAGGTTATATGTATCAATAGAAAGTCAGATGTAATCTATTCATTAAGGGTTGAGGTTTTTTTGGTTCCTGCTTTGAGTCTTGTACACTGTTTTGTTGTGGTCTGTAATGATCAGATTGCTAGATTTTTCTAGTAATAAGGAGGAGTTGATGTGAACTTCTTAGTTTCTATTAATACGGTATATCGATTAGCTCTTCTTAAATGTTTTGACTATTGTAAGGTATTTTGTACTGTGCCTACTCCAGGAAACATACTGGATCATGATTCTTAACTTGGCTCTTGGTCTTATAGATAAGGTTATGAAATGTAGCTATATACTTTGCTGTGTGCTCTTTCAGGAAGCTACTTGACTTACCTTTAGTCAGAAACTTATAGCATTTGATGACATTAATATATCTGAAAGCTAAACACTCAAAGCTATGGAGTCTGATTTTTATGGGTTGCTAAAATAGGCATTTTTGGTTGCAAGGAAGGCAGACAGTAAAGGAAATAAAGTGGAGGTGAGGGGAGTGTCAGATATAGCATCACATAATAGTCATGAGAGTGGGACACATTCCAGTATTCTGTTATTAAGGTCATTTCCTGAGGGAGAAAAAATAATCTAAAAACTAATGGTGTGACCCTTCTTAGATTTATGGTGGATTGAAGGACAGGGGAGCAAATTAAGGAACCTTCCCCACCTCCTGTCCTTACTGTAAATTTCCCAGACAGACGTTAGGCACTGTTCTAGGAAAGGGGAAAAGGCAGCAGAAAACAAAATAGGAAGGTGCTAAAGAGCAACAAAAAATCTGCTGCTTCTAAATGCCACAGAACTAGTACTTGTGAAGATGATATATGGATCGACCTTGCACACTGCAGCAGATTGTCTTGACTAATTAAAGTAACTCTTTATCACAATGTCTTTGGAATCATCCAAGAATGGTCCAATTTTCAAACTTCATTTACGCTACTGTTCGTACCCATGCATTATCTGTTAAAGACCATTAAGGCATATTTTAGAGTCAGTAATGGATTGATCCTCTTATCATACATCATGATGTTCTACGTTAGCGTTTGTTTACATTTCAGTATATTCTGAAATGGTCTATCTAATATCCATGCCCTTGATTTCAAAAAAACAAACAGTAAAAAAACCCTCCAAACTCTTTGGAGTTCAGTGTGGTGCTTTTAATTGGTTTGTGTTGGTAGAATTGTAATTCGGTTCACAAACACTTGTTAGTATTGTGCATAGATTATCTTTGAACAAGTAGTTTCTTTGACATTATACTACAGGGCTAGCACTAGTGATTTCCTTTCCTGGTGAATTGATTAATGTGGGCTTATATTAATTGCTTTAAAAAAGCTTTGTTCTTCTCATTAGTAATTTTAATTTTCTAGTTTAAGGTTGAAGTGCTCACTTTAAAAAGTAGATCTATTTGCTTCTAAATTACTTCTCTGTTTTTATGTGTGTTCTTGTTTTCTGTAATGAATATGAATAAAATAACATAGAGTAGTTCTGATAACAGGTAAGCCTATAGGGCCTAGTCCAACTGAACAGTAGAATTACATGTTAGAGGTGTACAACATTAGTGAGAAAATCACAATGCAGATGGATTGAGAGAGATTGTCAGAGGATGATACAGTTTTATTAGAACTTTGGGGAATATTTCTGTAGATTTTGAACCTGATTCTGAATATACTAGTTTACAACTTGTTTTTCATATGTGTGAAACCCCCTAATTTTCTTGTTATAGAAATAATATTAATATAAAACAGCAAAGAATTCATATGATCTTTGCTATTCCTAATATTTGATATAATATTTGCATATATGCTGCTTTATTGAGTAACACCAGGCAGGAAGACTTACCCAGAAACAGACTCTTGAAATGTTAAGTTGTGTGTCAGCTAATAACACTGTTGTCAAGTCACGCGTCATTGTAATGTGTATCAAAGGCAGTGGTCAGAGTTCATTATTGCAAGTGAGTTCTCATAGTCTAGTCATGTACTGACTGTAATACTAATTGTTGTTTTTAATGTAAAACACAACTCCTTAGTGTTACATTTTATAAAAGTTCCCCTTTAGTAAACACATTAGCTATTAACCTTATACCTGTAATTTTTTCCTCTTTCGTGTTGCTGATCAATTGCTGAATGTCTAGGTTTTAAAAATGCGAGGCTACTATTTGATGTTACTGTTAAGTCAATTATTGAAAGAAGTCATATTGTAAAGTTCACATATTTACTCTTTTAATGTAAAGTATTAAACAGAAGAGAAAATACCATTCATTCTTGGTTATTTTTACTTTCAATAGTGAATTTTTGCCATTGTGAATATAAATAACATAAAAAATAAGCAGGTAATGAGGAAGGGTCAGCTGGTTAGGGTACTACAATTGAAGTTGCAGACTTGAGTGAATTCAGTTTTGCCACAAATCTTCTGTTCAGCATGAAGGAAATCTAAACCACTATCCAATCCATTGTCTTGCGTTCAACTGTAGGTGCCCAGAGGAGACTATAGGAAGAAGGCAAGTGAGTGGCAATGCTTTCTGCAGGCTTTCTCAGCCCCCTCCGAGCTGTTTTTTCAGAAGCCATATAAGAAGACGTGGTGTTCTGTAGATAGTAGCTACTGATGAGTAATTTTCATTTCATTTATGTGGGTTCAAAAAGATATTTGACAAATAATTTTCAGCATTAATAGTTATTCCATAGCATAATCACGTGCATATGAAGATTTATCATCTTTAGGGGTTTTCTTTGGATTTCTTTCTTTACTCTGGCACTTGCCACTTAATTTGATGCCATCAAGTTCTTGCAGTGAAAAAGAAGCACACGCTACTTCATAAATTTCTAGCATATTGTCTCCTTTAGCTGTACCTTTTGCAATCTAAATAGTCCTGCCTATTTTTTAAGAGCCTTTAGTAGGGGTCCTTACAAAATACATTTTTGAAAGCTCAAGAATACTGTATCGACCAGCTCTCCTTTGTCCATGTGCTGACTGACTTCTTCAAAGTCAGGGATTTGACATTTCATCCCTTTAAAATGAATGTCTTGGTTCTTGCTCTGTGCGTGCCCACCAGTTCTGTTCTTCAGAATAGCTTCTACTCATTTGTTCAGCTTAGAATGTCTGTAATACCTAGATTTTCACCCCCTCATCTGACTTTTCTCAAAAGTTAGTATCCGATAACATCACATTTTCTGTCTTTTAAATCTCTCCTATGAAAGCAGAGAGTTTTAAACAAGGTACACACTTTGATCTCACTTTGCCAGATGATGAACTAAAAAAATAGGTGACAAAGTAATTTTCTCTTTCTGTGTTCTAATAAACCTCTAATTCTTTTTCTCTTTAGTAGGACAGCTTCACAAAGAGAGGTTGGAGGGTAACCCTCTGTAGGGTGAACATAGCCTAGTAACTAGCTAAATTTCCCTGAAGAGAGGAGGCTGGGGTTGAAGAAGAGGTTTGGAACCCGGGTCTCTCTTACACTTCTAAGGAAGACATTTGGTAACCATTAAAACAAAACACAACAAAACCCCAAAACTACCCTTTTTAAAAAGAAAAGAAGAGAAGCGAGTAATGCAGGAGACTGTGAATCCTAAATGGGTATTGATTACTGAACCTGGAAGATAGGAGCATTTTAAGCCTTCATATTAGCTAGATCAGCCAGATCCCTGCTCAGTGTTCTGAATATTGCAAATGTGATTTTAGGCCCATATTCTCCACATATATAGATGCTTTTACTTTTTATGATGAGAAATTCTAGGACAACGAGGACACCTAAATCCTCATGCAGAATCCAACTCAGAAATGCTACTATTCCCAAATGTTTTCTCAATGTTTTCTTGCTCATGCTTTTTTTTTTAATAGATATTTTAGATAGTTTTTTGTGGTTTTGGTTTTGTTTTTTTTTAATCATGCAGAACAGCTCAGAAATGCTACTATTCCCAAATGTTTTCTCAATGTTTTCTTGCTCATGCTTTTTTTTAAATTTTAGATAGTTTTTTGTGGTTTTGGTTTTGTTTTTTTTTTTTTGGCAGAAATATTCAGAGGACTGAAAGATAACCTTGTTATCGTAACACTGGGTGGTGGTGTTCTACGTGCTTAGTTTTATTAAATGAATATAGATAAGGTTGTTTCATAGCTATGTAGTTAATATTTATTAAAAATAATTTTTAAAAGCTTCATTTTTACTTAGATTTTTTTTCAGCTCAGGAAAGATTTGCCCTTGTGTCCTCTTTCTTTCAGTAACAGAAAATGGGTTTGGATTTTTAGCAAGTTCCAAAATATTTACCAGTCTCTTCCCTAGAGAGTCTGCATAAAAAGAACAGTTAGAGGTAATCACACATGCAAGAACTGCAGTCTCTACACAAAACAAAATCTGAAACATTGATCTTAATTTTCAATTCAGATTTTAATCCCATTGTTAAATGGATGGTTTATGTTCAATTTAATGGCTCTCTTCTCCTTTAGATATTCCTTAATTATTTTTAAAATATCTAAGAGATGCTTGATTACAAGTGCTTCTGTGAAGAAAAGGTCTTGCTCTGTGGAAGGCTTGCCAGCCCTCTGTTGTATCTCTTTCAAACTTCTGTCGTTTTTCAGAAATTGTGACAGCCCTTTTGTCATGTAGTAGAACGAAATGTCATAGGAATTGAGAACACTTGAAATCAATGTTAGTTGACTGCCTGAAGAAGCAATCTCTGGTGTGTGAACTGGGACCTTTGCTTTTATCTCATCCACTCCCTTCCATTTGTCCCCGGTCAGCCATCTCTTTATCAATCCAAAGTTGGGTGGGTTTTTTTTTTATTTTAAATTCAGTAAGAATTTTTTTTGGGGGAGGGGAATATGTAGAAGGATTTACAATACTGTAAATATAAATATAATACTGTATTTTAGAACAGGCCCCAAAACCATGTAATGTCCTTTATGCTGCTTCCTTGCTTCTTGCTGTGTCATGATCTGCAGGAAATGTAACGAGACGAGTCTCAAATGAGTTAGGTTGAAGGTGTAAGGCCTACTTTACCTTCCTTATTTAGTGCATTGAAAACATAGGTCAGTAATTTAGCAGATGGGTGTGTTTATGTTTACACCTTACAGATCACCTTTCAAAAAACCATGTGGGTTCAGAAGCTTTCATTAACATTATCTGACTAACAAAGTGTTGGAAGTCTGAGGTGTAAAATGAATGCTTTGCTGTCTTGGAAATGTTCCAAGGTTACTGGTAGAGTGTTGATTTTGTTAGTGAATGAAGTACTTTCTCACCCTCATTCTTTCTTTTGTGAAAGAAAACAGATTGTGTTTATAATTTCTTAGGGATAAGAATAATAACCAAAGATCTTGGTTGATGTAAAAGACTAATTGCAATCCTCATTTGTGCAAATAGCTCTGCGTGATCGCTCTCAGGCATGAAAGTGCTTAGCTATAGAAGGCCAGAAGCAAGAAAAAGTTGCTTGACGTAGTAGTGTGTTTTTCATATCATAAATTATCTCAAGTTGGAAGGGACCCATAAGGATCATCAAGTCCAACTACCTGCTCCTTGCAGGACTGCCTAAAACTAAATCATGTGACTAAGAGCGTATGACTAATTTTTTTTTTCAGAATTTTCTGAAGCTTTTTCATATATCAAATCAGTTAAAATCATTTAGCAAACAATGATTTTGTTTAAGGGATTGTATCTACTTAGGGCTGAAATCTCAGTCAGGCTTGACTTTAAAGTTATAAATACACAAATGCTTAGAAAAAAAAAGGCTTTGGAAAAGTATCTGAGATATGGTTGAAATAACTTGTCTAACCAGCTATTGATTTATTCTAGACAATGTTATTATAATTTTGTGAAACATCAAGATGTATTTTATATTAAATAAAGATCTGAAAATTAACTTTAAAACTTTAATGCAATTTTTATTTAATATAATGTTAAAAAGTAACAGAACTGGAGAAAGGACTAACATTGTTGTGCTTCCTTGCCTTCAAACAAGTCTTTAAAACTTGAGGAAGAATGGAATTGTTTTTCTTATTTTCCAGTTGGATACAATAACAGTCTAAAATATGCAATCACAACCTGGCAAAAACTTAAGAAAATATTAGTATTCAAGCTTTAACAGCAACAACATCAAAAAAGCTCTGCTAAAAAAAAATGCTTTAGGATCCTTAAAGGAAGTAAGATTTACTAGACTTTCATCAGTTCCATTTGTTACAATTAGTGAACTTCATCCTTAAGCTGAAAAATTTCTTGAGGCGTAATACTTCTT
Source organism: Aptenodytes forsteri (assembly GCF_000699145.1). Taxonomy (NCBI): domain Eukaryota; kingdom Metazoa; phylum Chordata; class Aves; order Sphenisciformes; family Spheniscidae; genus Aptenodytes; species Aptenodytes forsteri. The sequence continues at coordinate 1,042,740 of NW_008794010.1, forward strand.
TTGACCATACTTGAAATTCACTGTGTTTTAATTAATCTGATATTGAAAGTTTATGAAGAAATATGGTTATTTTTATGGGCATCCCAAGAACCTGATTGTGAGATGTGTATTTTTAAAGTAAGGTTTGCATTTCTTTTCCACAGAACTCTTATTGATTATTACATCACTGTTAAGTCCTCATTGCTCTCCATTCTGATAACACGAACAAAATTTCATTGAGATATGTTATTTTATCTAAATAAAAATATAGATATACTTCAGTGAAATATCAAAATTTGAAATGGATGATGGACATGCTTTGGTTCAGTTGAGCCTTGTAACTGCAGTACTTACTAGATCACTTTGAATCAAATTGATCAGGGACTTGGAAATGGGTGTCCTAAGTCAGTCTTCAGCAGAAAGGACAATCATCCAGTTATTCAGTCTAAGGCTGGTGTCGTGGTTTAACCCCAGTTGGCAACTAAGTACCACACAGCTGCTTGCTCACCCTTCCCCCCCACCCCCTGGATGGGGGAGAAACCTGTGGGTTGAGATAAAGACAGTTTAATAGGACAGCAAAGAAAGAGAAAATAATAATGATAAAAGAATACACAAAATAAGTGATGCACAATGCAATTGCTCACCACCCGCTCTCCGATGCCCAACCAGTCCCTGCGCAGTGATCGCTGCCCCCTGGCTAACTGCCCCCAGTTTATATAGTGAGCATGATATCGTATGGTATGGAATATCCCTTTGGCCAGTTTGGGTCAGCTGTCCTGGCTGTGCCCCCTCCCAGCTTCTTGTGCACAAATGTGCAAATGTTTGTATTATCAAACTGAAAAGCTGTAATAAAGGCTAGAGAATAAACACGAAATGGCCAACACACACATGACCTCATGCCACTTTAGCAGCATAGAAAGATAGAAAGTTGGTGGAGATGGTCAACTGGAAACTCCTCGATCTCACTCTCAAACAGCAAGTAAACTCAGTGATATGAGTTTCTAAGTTGGAATAGCCTCTCAGGGCCATTGGTACCTTGAATAAATTAGAGAAGAGTTCATGTAAATTTACTTTTTTTGGGTGAGCCAAAATAAAGACCCACCACTGAACTGGAACGTTTCAAAGTCATCTTACTGTGACACTTCCATACTATGCCCTTCAGTAGCTGTTCAAAGGAAGAGACAATGATCTTACCATTGATTTTAAGAAATAATATACCAAGGCACAATTTACAATGGTATCTACCATAAAATACATCAGTGAGAAGATCTATCAACCTTATCTTTAGGGGTCCAATTATTTTAAAGTCAATTTTCTTGAAAAGAGTTATTCTTCAATTCCAGTTCCTAAGCCTTCTCAGCTACTGCAGTTTACATTTCAAATGACCCAAGGGGCAAGGAGGAAGAGAGGACTTTTGGCCTTTCTGCAGGCAGAAAATTTTGTTGGATATAGAATTATTACATTTTTATTTAATGCTTTACTTTTTGTAGTAGACAGAAAAGGAAGATAAACACAACAATGAAGATCTGTAAGAGTGATGCATCACCATTATTTGATGATTATATTTTAAAGATCTTTCACAAGTATATAATTAATACTGAACATAGGAAACATAACAAGGAAAGACTGACTGCTATTCATAAAGACAAAGGAACAAGATTTGAGAATTAAAATAAATGTACAACTCCACTGTAAGAAAAATATCTGAAGTAGGATATTTCTTCTTTCAAATATCTTGAGTATTTGCTACAACTGTCAAAGTGTGTGAAATATAAGGAAAATATTTTTCAATAAGTATAATAGGAAGATTTGTATTAAATGTACTGATCCATAGTAGTTTTATTTTTATCATGTATCAGCAGATGAATTGTTAATAACTTCCAGTAATTATGTGGTGAAATGGAAGGGGCTTACTTTCAGTCCCAGCGTAAGCTCAAAAACTGTTTGTTGCACACATTTATCGGAAGGGTGTCAATGCAATCCCAGTCATTTTGCCAGCAGTCTCAGCAAGCTTACTGAAGGAGAACAGTTTCTATTTTCAACTCCTGTTCAGTTTCCAGCTTCAAAATTCATATTTTTATAGGAATATTTGTCTTTTGATATGTCTAAACCACAACACATTGTGTTTCACCAATTTCCCATTATTTCCTACAATTTTACCCTTGCCTATTCACAAGTAGTATAGACTACCTAACCACCAATCCTAAAATAAAATGTCCCCCTTTTTTTATATAAAATCATAATACAAAATGATTCCCAGTCAGTGAAGCAGAAATTGCAAGAGGGCATGAAAATTATATTAAATTTTTAAAAAATTTAGAAGTGAAGTGTATGTGTTATCAGCCCCATATATTACAGACCTACAACATGGTATAAAACAAGAAAACACTATGACCAAAAGCTTGAGGGGCACTAAGGGTTATAGTCATAAATAAAAATGTTTGAAGCGCTCTGACAAAGTTGCAGCCTCTGCAACTGTGCTCTGCACATTCAGTGGCAACATAAAACTTCTGCCTTACTGGAATTATATAAATTTTCTGCTTTTTAGGGTATATAATCTTTGTTTCACTTTTAAAAAGAAATTACATGAAGTTTGGCTCCTTAAAAACATCTCATTTAAAAAATGGTATTTCTTTCCCTTGAGTACTAAGTCCTGAGGGATATTTTGCTTGAAAAATTTATATTACTATTTCCATTATCTGTTATCTTCATGGCCTCTTGACACCTGTGAGTTGATGCTTCCTCCTAGCTTTGAAAAAAAGTTGATTTAGTCTAAAACATTAAAAATACATATTCAAGCCCTTTTCAATAGTCTCCTATTTTCTTCCTTGCTGAGATTATAAAATATCTTGATTCACTCTGATATCAAGGATTTGAGATTTAAGCCCATAGTGTTCCAATTCACTTTGTTGATGACACTCTAGAAAGGACAAATTACTTCTCTGAATGGACTATCTACGAAGTGCTAGGATCTATAATGTAAAGTAATATGCCAGGTTATTCCTAGTTGACCAGTACCATCAGAATAAAAAAAGCAACGTTGCTCCTGAGATTAGATAGTTCCTTTTTTTTTTTTTTTTTATACAGAGCCCAGCTTTCTGTATATAATAAATTTAGTTGGCTCCATTGTGGGCCATAAAAATAGTCCAATATTGCCAGTGATAATACCTACACACCACAGTTTATTTCAGTTTGTTCAGTGACATGTTTCAATATGGATGCTTGGTTGATAATTTTTCTATTCCACTTATCTCTAAGAAACCAAAACAGGAAAACTATGCATTGATTTACATATTATACAAGCTTGCAGAAAATGACAGAAACTGATTTACAAAGCCATAAATAGACACTAGCTGTAGTTTTGATTAATTCAGTTTTCCATGATCATTTTACAGATTTTTTTCCTCTCACTGTGCATAACAATCAAAACTGTATTCTGAGCTCTACATGACTATTACTAGAAATTAGAATTTACTAGAGAACAAAAGCTCCATTCAGGGACAATTTTCAAAATTTGAGGTGAATCTATACCACAATTTGCAAATACACTCAAAATTATTCTATTCAAACTGTCTTGACACATTTTCTTTCAAAGTGAAATACAACTAATGTTAAAACATTTTCGGGAAAACTGGACTGTACTAATGTGTCCAGTTGTCCTGGTTTTGGCAGGGATAGAGTTAATTTTCTTCCTAGTAGCTGGTACAGTGCTGTGTTTTGGATTTAGGATGAAAATAATGATAACACACCGATGTTTTAGTTGTTGCTGAGTAGTGCTTACACTAGTCAAGGACTTTTCAGCTTCCCATGCTCTGCCGACTGAGAAGGCTGGAGGTGCACAAGAAGCTGGGAGGGGGCACTCAGGGCCTGGCTGGGCATCGGTCAGTGGGTGGTGAGCAACTGCATTGTGTATCACTTATTTTGCATATTCTTTTATGATTATTATTATTTTCCCTTCTTTTTCTGTCCTATTAAACTGTCTTTATCTCAACCCACAAATTTTACTTTTTTTTTCCTGATTATCTCCCCTATCCCACTGGGGGGGAGTGAGTGAACGGCTGTGTGGTGTTTAGCTGCCTGCCAGGTTAAACCACAACAATGGTAAAGCTTCAAACATGAACCTTATTGTTCATGTTCATGTATGGCTTATTTCAGTCAAATATAACTCCTGTTTATTCATAGAGAACTATATAATGTAACTGTGTTTTTAACTGGCATACTATTTAAAAGACAATTCAGTAGTATGTTCTATGCTGAGTGCCCTGAATAAGTGTGCAAAAGCATCTGCCTCATGTTGAACATACAGTCATAGCAGACATCCTCAACACTTTCAGACATGCTCTCTGTGCTTGAATTCTGCATTTATTACATGGACTTCATAATACAATCTTGTCTTACAGCTGTATCACAAGGCTAAAACCTACCTAATGTTTATGAAGCACTTCAGTAATGTTATAAAGACACAAGAGAAAATCTTTGAAACACACAATTTGGTGTTCTCAGTGGTGTTTGGTGAATAGCATCTAGTACAGTGTGTAAGGAAAAGGGAGAATCATTCTTTAAATTAGACAGGATAATACGGGAAAGAATATGTTATCATATAATTCATATGTCATCATAGTGTTTGTGAGAGAAACATGCTTTACTAATAAATAAAAGTGTTTGGGTTGTAAGAATAGAAAAGGCTGCATTAATGTAAAGCATTACTGTTTTTTGAGAATATTCTTATAAATATAAATATGCTGGTTTGTATCTGATTTTGAAATTCAGGAGAATTTATCTAAATTATTTTGGGTAACCACTCCTCAGTATTGTCAAGAGAAGTGGCTGACAAATGTATCATATTAATATGTTAAACCCAAGAAGTTAGTTAATATAGCATAATTAATTCAAATTATTTAATGGTGCACGCTGACTGTTTCATAGCATGTATAATATTATATTTCTGAATTTTGATTAATTTCTGCCATTTAAAAATATTAATTTAATTACTATTCCGCTCACTTGAATTGCATCAGTGAAGCAGACCTAGAAGTAATTTCCAAAGTAGTATAACACTGCTGTTTCTATTTAATAGCTGAAGTGGAGCTCATTTTTGTTGAGAGCTTGTCAAAGGCTGAGGTTCTGGGTCATGGATTTTGGCAGCAACTATTCTACTACTCTTCTCCTTTTGTGAGTTTAGTGTGTAAAATAAGAATTTACTTTCTCTTTTTTAAAATAAGATGTTGATAAAATGAAATTGAACAGTTTATCAATACAAAAGAATAGTGTGTAAGCAGTTGCCTGCGGTTCTCACCGACTGTCAACTGTATAAAAACCTTCTTTAAGGTAAATACTTTTTTAAAAAATCTTAAAATATGTTTTTACAGCCTTGTGGAAGAAATCCATCTTTTTCCAGTACTTTTCCAAGTCATCTCGGTAAGAATAATTTTTTTTTATATATATATACACACTAATAGATAGATATCATATCTCCCAAATCATGTCAAACTAGTAAGTTTAATAAGGCATGTTGATAAAATAATAAGATGTTGATAAAATGAAATTGAACAGTTTATCAATACAAAAGAATAGTGTAAGCAGTCGTGTCTGCGGTTCTCACCGACTGTCAACTGTATAAAAACCTTCTTGAAGGTAAATACTTTTTTCTTTTTTGAATCAAATAAAAATCTGAAAAACAGCATTAATGAGCTTGATCCTTAATTAGAACTATATATTTGCCCAACCCGAGCAACAAATGCTGAGGAACATGCATTTTAACCCAAATTTGCATCAAACCCGAGTTTGACTATGGTAACGCCAATTCCCACTATTTGCTTTTATAATTTCGTTCAATATGAAGTATCCAGGATATGATTTTTGGATAGTCACATGCTGAATTTCCATCCCTAAGTAGGATCTGCCACTTACGAAGACCATGAAAAAATGGTGATGGTTTTGTCTCTCTGGAGTGTTGTAAAACAAATATGTTAATGAAGAAGAAAAATCTGGAGGCTAGTTTGGAAGCTGGGTACTGTGCTATCCACTAGGCTTCTCATGGCTAAATTCCACACACTCTTGTTTATTTTTTCAATCTTTTGTTCATGAAGTTGTATCAAGTAAGTGTCCTGTCATGTAAGCATGCTCCTGATGAATACTAAATACACATTATAAATAAATATGGATAATTTATGCAGTGCAGGCAGAGCACATACTTGGTTTTGTATCATTCTTGAAATTCAATCTTACTCAGGGTAGATGTTCATAACTGTGTGATTCTGAATCAACTTTGATTTTTCCTTTCTTAGATTTAAGTATTTTAATCTCTTCTCCTTTGCAATGATTTATTTCACTGCCTATCATTTTAAATCTCTTTAATACTGCATACCCAGATAAGCCCTTTTTTATTAAAGTAACCTCTTTAGTGATGATAGAGTTTTTCCAGTAGCATACAGAACACAGGCTTTATGCTATTTTGTGTACATATATGTACAAATCTCTTCTTGTGATAAGTATTAACAATAAAAACAACATTTTACAGTGTTTGATAAATAGTTTTGACCTAGTATAAGTACTGCTTTTAGGTAGTAACAAAAGAGTAACACAGTAAAATATGAAATTCAAATGGTTTATGTTATATCCTCAAATATGAAATTAATGTTTGAAACAACTCCAGGTGTTGGAATCTTGATGTTTAACTGCCTGTATACACACACACACAAATATATGTGTGTTAGTATATAGCTATGAGTATTTGAGCATGGTTACGATCTCAAGAAATATTCTCAGATCTCGAAAAACTTTTTGTAACGTATCTATAGTCATGGAATTTAAAATGTTTGTATATCATGCCACGTAAGTAAGATAAATTGGAGTCAGTCATGAATACTCCCTCTTGACGTCCCTGCACGCAGTTTGACCTTATGACTTCTAGAAATAGTTTTTTAGAGAGGAAAAAGCAGCTAAGCTCACAGTAGTCTTTATGAGTGGTGGTCTGTGAAGGTTTCATAGCTCTCTTAAACCTCTATAGCTATCTTGGAGCTTATGGTTAGAGTTTTGAGGGGAAAAAGCTTATAACTTTTAGGGAGGGGAAAAAAAAAGAAATCCCCTTTCAACATACTTTTTTCAGGGAGGACACCTGTAGTGGCTTCAGTTGCCATATATAGTAGTCAAGCTTTAACAGTGCACTGGCTATCAGCTGTGGTCTTGGTTGGCTTCAAGGGATGTGAGACCCTAAATAGGTTGCTACCCCCCTTACTGTTCCCCTGTTTTCCCTACAGAAGAGTGAATTCAGCAGAGGAATGTTAGGCAATTGGGAAGGAGCCAGGACTAATCAGACTGGAAGGATTAATTGTTATGCTGTTTTTCCTCATGAACAGAACAAATTAGCAAACTCCTTCATTATAGGTTTCTGAAATAATTTTCATGGTCATATGAGTGAAGGGAGCTGCATACCATTTACTTCCCATTACTGTCCATAAACTAGTCTTTGGCTAGGTTTATACTTCTATTGGTTTCAAGAAACAGCAAAGACCAGTAACATCAAGCCCTGTGGTGTTGTACCTAGAATTTTACCAGACCCTAAACTATTGAATTTGAGTTATGCTTCAGTCAATATGCTATTTTGTACTGTCAGTAAGTTAATGTAGAACTATTACTATCAAGTATAAGGAATATCACTAGTACTTTATAATTTTCTATGTCGAGACCAAATGTCCAATGTATTTTCTATGTATCATTAAACGTAGCTCATGTTATTTCCAGTGATGCCACTGTCAGGACATCAACCTCTTTTAGGCTCTGAAGGGAAATAATGTGGGCTCAGAATTGGAAAGTATCTCCAGGAGCAGTCTTCATTTCTAGACTGTGCTACAGTCAAAGTGGGATTGATAGCATTTATCTATATTATATTTATATTAATATATTATATTAATATATAAAAATATATATATTAATAGCATTTATCTTGCTATAATGTCTAATCAGATCAGTGAAGATGTAGTGATGTGTATCTGTAGAAAAAGGGAGGTGTATTGACAATACATGAGTATATTCAGGACAGTGAGCGATTGAAAAACAGAAGGAAATCTGGCATCATAATGTGCAAAATTTAAAAGGTGCACACTCCCCTTGGTACTAGCTTTAAACTGCTATCACAGCAGTGAGGACGTGATGGCTTGCAGATACTGGGCAATTCACAAGAAATAGGTTTTAATGTGACTGCTTCTCACTGTTCGTTGATGTAGAGTTGCACTACCTCATATACTGCATGCTACCCTATGTTGTGGTCTAAGCAGTAACACTGAGATTTGGCAATTTCTTACCCCCTGTCATGTATCTGGACCAGTTAGATCTCTGAACTCAGCTGAATCATACCAAATGTATCCTTTCATGTCATTTATGACTGCAATTCTGTAAATGTTATAGTTGCCAAACAAAAGGAACTGGATTGGTGAAAAAGGCTGTTACTGTCTACCTAAAAAGTTGTTTGAAGAGAATATGTATTAGTCTTATTCACCTGAGCTAGGTTTTAGTTACTGATCTAGTAAGTAAAGAGTAAGAGGCTTTAAGTACAGTTGCAGTTCCCCTGGAAGCCCTCAACACTCTTTATCACTCAACACTTAGTTACATTTAGGAAATGCAAATTAGTAGTGTATTTTGTGAATATGTGAAAGACCTGGATACAATTCTTCATTGCAGAACTTCAGAGGGGAATTTCATGTTACACCTGAATGCAAATTAATTTCATCAGTACCCTGATGCCAGATCCTAGTGCTAGCGGTTACATAGATTATGAGTAGTTCTACAAAGCAATATGAAGGTATGACTGCAGTATCAGTAGGCATTTATCTTGCTATAATGTCTAATGAGATCAGTGAAGATGTAGTGATGTGTATCTGTAGAAAAAGGGAGGTGTATTGACAATACATGAGTATATTCAGGACAGTGAGCGATTGAAAAACAGAAGGAAATCTGGCATCATAATGTGCAAAACTTAAAAGGTGCACACTCCCCTTGGTAACAAGATTAAAAATAATGAGGAGAATTCCATGGATGACGTAATGATGCCAAAAGTTGGGTTGATGTAAGGTATAAATATGAAATGCTGCTGTTGATGAAATAGAAGGGATTATAGCAGGAAAAGTTACCGTGGAATATGTTTCACGTTTTACTTTCTTGCTGCCTTTTTCTGCTACATCCGTAGTATTCTGTTTCTAATATATTTTACTGTCAAACCTGTGATCTGTCTGAAATACCAGTATATTATATGCAAAATATTCTTTTTGAATATTATGTTATACTGCTGGAGTGAGGTTGATAAAGGAATTGGAAGTGGTTTACTCCCATATTTATAAATTATGGCTATTTGTATTTTAGATTGCTACTAAGATTTTGCTGAGTAGCTAGCAATGAAGTTGGCATATATGTTATTTTCTGTGCTATGTTACTTTTTAGATGGGGTAGGATGAGGACCCTCCACACATCATAAACGTTACCTGGCCTTCCTTTAGGGTTCTCTGAATCTAAGCTATTGCATAGAAAAGCAATTTTGTGTAGTTGGTGAAATTCTGTTTTTCTGCTGATAAATTTTAAAACTAAATCTAATGATGCTTGTGATCAGGAGCTCAGTGCTGTCCTCTTTTTAAAGCTCAGTAGTCAGTTGTGTGCTTATCCTATTAAAATCTCTGGTGTAACTTTTAATCACACCAGCATCTCACAGACTTCAGTTTGCTGTCAAATGGTTTTTTTGCAACATTCTGTATTTTAACGGTCAGTGATCACATGAAAAATGTGGCAACATGGATTTAAAAGCATAGCCTTTTAATAAAAATTACTCTATAGTAAGATTGAAAGTTATTGTATTTATAAATGATATCTTATTATTAAATACCATCAACTAACGGTAGTCTTAGTGTCTAAACTGTACAATCTAATTTAAAGGTAAAAATATAATTATTTTTTTATTTATACTGTTGATCTATCCTTAACACAAGCAAGTCCACATATTTTCTTCACTTTTTTTGAAATAATTAAAATTAATTTTAAAATTACAAATTTTAATTTGTTTTCCTTTAAATACAGTGGAAAGCTGTTACTATGAAAATACAAAATATATTTCTTTTTGTAGTCATATTCATATATATTTGTTTATTTTTCCTGGTTGTGGCTACGTTTGAGGTTTTATATGGTCCCTGTGTATTTTGGGACTGCTATATGAGTCCACGTTAAAAAATTACAGAATTGGACATCTTAAACTAAAGGATCATATATACTGTTCATGTTTTTGATAGACTGCAGTAAACCTGTGCTTGAATGCTCAAAAAATATTTCAAAATCATTGTCATGCTGGCAGACACTGATCCTCTTGGAAGCTGTGCTTTGCTCACTTTGTTGTAATTGCAGTTGAAAATCAAGTTGAACTTCCCATTGAGCACTGAGGAAGAGAGTATGAGCTAGGCATGATTATAAGAATTGTAACATACTCATATTTTAAAAGAAGAAATAAACCACTCCAGTTTTATTTGGGTAACACCTTCTTTTAAAGAAAGCTAATAATTTTGTGGAATTTTTGTCTAAGTAGGGGATACATGCCCATGTATAACTAGATTGCTTTGTGTTTTTAAAAAATTAAAAATAATTTTAACCATAGCCCTTCAATAAAAAAAAAAGTTGTGAGAAAGAAGTTGCATAGCAGCTAAGTGGAATCAGTGGTTGGATTTTATATTTCATTTTGAATTTTAATTGGAGGAAAAAAATCAAGCTACAGGAAATGGTTATGGTCAGAGATTCCACTCCTTGTCACCCAGTTAAAGCAACAAAGCCACCCACTTAGAACCATTTAAAAATAATACTTGTTTTCTGACAAACCTTTCCTGTGAAAGTACTATAAAAACAGGAAAAAACACTGGGGAGGAAAAAGCAGGAGCTTCATCATTCCTATTTTACTTGGTTTCTGTTTTCTACTGAGGGACTGCAGTCAAATATCATTTGAGGGAAGAGGTAGAGGTGTTTTTCTGTTGAGCAGCCACATGGATGATAGGTAGAGAGGAACATGTATCAGAGGTTATTGCAACAAGTTGAAGCATTAGTTTACTTCTGTCTGCTAAACTAAGCACCTTTTAGTCCAGCATGGTGCACGTGCTGTTGGTTGTCTAGAAGAATGGGGAGCATGTTTCTAACCCTTGCAAGTACTTGTAGATCATCCAGGATGGATACTTGAAACTGTAGAGTAGGAGACTCTTGTTCTTATGTTCTGTAGAGAGTACAAGTTTATGCTGCCGAACTCATCTGCTGGAGAAAATTAGGATAGCGAATATGGCAAATGATATAAGCTCTAGCACTTAGTGCGAATAGGCAGTTGGTCCTCTATGCTGTAAATGAGCTCTGAGCTAAAGTCCCTCTTTAAGTTCTGTGCTTGCATGGGAAGATTGATACTGGTAGTAACTGATAGCTATTGACATTTCACTCCAGTCTGCTAGCATACTCAATCCTTAGTTTAGTCTCAGCCCTCTATTAAAAAAATCAACACTGATATCTGGGAATGGTTAGGCAACATATGTTTGAAAGAACAGGGAATAGTATTTATTTTAATAGCTTTGTGTGTAGTATTCCTGTTCCTGGCTGTGTATTCAATGCTGTTATAAAAAAATTAAATGCAATGGCTCGTTTTGGTGTATTTCATCTGCTCACTACTGCTTTTAGGGAAAATCTGTATTTATAAGGTATCTGAAATTAGATTCTAAGAGTGATTTTTGTGGCATCTACAGGATGGGCATTAGTTATAGTTAGGAACCTTAAATTTATCTGTAATGAATATCTCTATTTTTTTCTATTTGTGAAGTATGCATATTTCCTAAAATCTACTAGATTTAATAGCCAAATTGTGTGCTGTGGCAGTATATGTAAAACTGCTGTGACAAATTAAGAATGTAATCTATGAGGATTTCTGAAAGTGCAAGTTCCAAAATCCTATTTTAATGGGTGGTTTATAAAGCAAAGTAATTGCTTGTTTTAAAATAGATTTAATATCCAAAGATGGATTAAGGAGAAACTAGTGAAAAAGTGTTAGACTATCTTAGAATTTATATGTTTGGAATGATAAAAAATTATGAGATACAGTTTAAAGAAGACAAATGTAATGCAAATGTAAAAATTACTGTGAGTAGAAGAACAGTTTAACAATGAGTATGGTCTAAATCTTTTCCAAACTGACAAATTTCTCATCAATGTGTTGAAGTCTTGTGTCAACATTCAATAAGGTATTATGTTTATTCTCTTTTTAATGCTAAATCAAATGAATAGGAGCGTTTCTAAACACTGAAGAGGATATTGTAAAAGGCAGTAGGGTACAGTATGTTAATTTCCAGTTTACAAGGAATGAAATATGACTCCTCTGGTAGAAATTTGTTCTTTTCCTTACTCTGTTAATTTGCTTAAACACTTTAGTTTAAGGATGAGATGCCTGAGACTACTTATCTCTTTTAAATTGCTGACTTGAAAACAGTGTATACTTAGAAGGGATAAGCCTGCATATCGGAACGTGTACTCTTGGAAATAAACATGTGTAAGTGTAACTCTCTTGAGAATTTTTTAGCAGGAAGCAGAATCTTACTAAAAGAAGGGTTTTTTTCAGAAACAGATTCTATTTTAGTTTTTTGTCAGTAATCTTTCAGTCAGGAGTTTCTGGGGAAGTGTTTATATATCTATACATCAATAAATGTTTTGTTAGTGTTGAATCAGGTTGTTAACCTGTTATGGTCAATTGTTCTCTGCAAGTATTAACACTGTACACAGAATGAACTCTTAACAGTTTTGTTTCATTGATGTGTAACTATCATCATCTTAACTGATGACAACGAAACTATTAGAAGCCAAAATGCATGGTATAAAAGCCATTTCTGATTGTGGTTAATAATGAGAACCCATGGTATATGATTTCTTTCCCCAGATATTGTTAGATGATGTGCAGTGGTTTTCCATATGGATAAAGCAATCATAGAATCACAGAATATCTCAAGTTGGAAGGGACCCATAAGGATCATTGAGTCCAACTCCCTGCTCCTTGCAGGACTACCTAAAACTAAACCATATGACTAAGAGTGTTGTCCAGACGCTCCTTGAACTCTGACAGGCTTCATTCCATTTCCTGTGTCCTATTGCTGGTCACCACAGAGAGAGGATCCACACCTCCCCCTCCGCTGCCCCCCTTGAGGAAGTTGTAGACTGCGATGATGTCACCCCTCGCTTCTCTTCTCCAAGCTGAACAAAACAAGTGCCCTCAGCCGCTCCTCGTAAGTCTTGCCCCCAAGACTTTTCACCATCTTGGTCACCCTCTTCTGGACGCACTCTAATAGTCTGATGTCCTTAATGTCATTCAGCAGCAATGTTATCAATTGGAATATAACACTGCATGAACACTGCATAAATATAAACATGAATATAATATGAATATGAATGACCAACTAGCTATGCTGTTCTTGATGCACCCCAGGACACGGTTGGACCTTTTGGCTGCCAGGGCACAATGTTGACTCATATTCAGCTTGCTATCAACCCAAACCCCCCGATCTCTTTCTGCGGGGCTGCTCTCCAGCCTCTCGTCCACCAATGAAAAGGTCAACAAAAGTTTCCTTCGCGTAGGCATTTTGCTACAAACATTAATAGGAGAAAGATTTGACTTTTTCAATATCATTGTAACTTATGCTAGACTGTGAACATATTTGCTATAACTGCAAAGCTTAAGGCTTGTCTGTGCTGCAGTCAGTGTGTGACAGCAATTCATGAAGATGTCTCCACCTAACTTTGAGCTAGTAGCTTACTAATGTTAGTAATGTGGGTGCAGCAACAGAGGGCTTAGAAAGTGCAAAGCCTTCTGTGAAGCTTAATAAATACTTGGGCAGTTAGCTGCTGCAGCCATCCTGCCTTGGGTCCCCTAGCAAGTTCAAAGTGGAGGATGTCTTCACAATTAATGTATCGATGTCCTCCCATACTTGCGAAAGACCAAGGTAGTTTGAAGAAATCTTATGGAAAGGACTGGAACTGGAGTGTCGGAAGTGATGGGAACATATTCTGGGGACATAGAGACCAAGTGGCAACCACATGCTGCTCATTTGGAGGGGTGCCATATACCTCTGAGGTGAAGTATGCCACTTCTTTTGTGTTCCTTTTTAGGAATATCATGAGCTTGGGATAATGAAGGAATCATAGAATCATTAAGGTTGGAAAAGCCCTCTAAGATCATCGAGTCCAACTGTCAACCCAACACCACCATGCCCACTAAACCATGTCCCTAAGCGCCTCATCTACTCGTCTTTTAAATACCTCCAGGGATGGGGACTCAACCACTCCCCTGGGCAGCCTGTTCCAATGTTTAACCACTCTTTCAGTCAAGAAATTTTTCCTCATGTCCAATCTAAACCTCCCCTGGCATAACTTGAGGCCATTTCCTCTCGTCCTATCGCTTGTTACTTGGGAGAAGAGACTGACACCCACCTCACTACAACCTCCTTTCACGTAGTTGTAGAGCGCGATGAGGTCTCCCCTCAGTGTCCTTTTCTCCAGGCTAAACAGTCCCAGTTCCCTCAGCCACTCCTCATAAGACTTGTTCTCCAGACCCTTCACCAGCTTTGTTGCCCTTCTCTGGACACGCTCCAGCACCTCAACGTCCTTCTTGTAGTGAGGGGCCCAAAACTGAACACAGTATTCGAGGTGCGGCCTCACCAGTGCCGAGTACAGGGGCACGATCACTTCCCTACTCCTGCTGGCCACACTGTTTCTGATACAGGCCAGGACGCCATTGGCCTTCTTGGCCGCCTGGGCACACTGCCGGCTCATGTTCAGCTGGCTGTCAACCAGCACCCCCAGGTCCTTTTCCAACAAGCAGCTTTCCAGCCGCTCCTCCCCAAGCCTGTAGTGTTGCATGGGGTTGTTGTGGCCGAAATGCAGGACCCGGCACTTGGCCTTGTTGAACCTCATACAGTTGGCCTGGGCCCATCGATCCAGCCTGTCCAGGTCCCTCTGCAGAGCCTTCCTACCCTCGAGCAGATCAACGCTCCCGCCCAACTTGGTGTCGTCTGCAAACTTACTGAGGGTGCACTCAATGCCCTCATCCAGATCATTGATAAAGATACTGAACAAGACCGGCCCCAGTACTGAGCCCTGGGGAACACCGCTCGTGACCGGCCGCCAACTGGATTGAACTCCATTCACCACAACTCTCTGGGCCTGGCCGTCCAGCCAGTTTTTTACCCAGCGCAGAGTACCCCTGTCTAAGCCGTGAGCCGCCAGCTTCTCTAGGAGAATGCTGTGGGAGACGGTGTCAAAGGCCTTGCTGAAGTCCAGGTAGACCACAGTATAATTAAAACTTTTGCAGGTACAACTTTGAAAACTTTCTAAAAAGTTCCTCTTAACAGCTGCTAGCTTTAAACAGAGCTGGAATGATTTACTTTCCGTCTATAACCTTGAGAAAATTATTGTTGTTGGGGGTTTTGTGTTGTTTTTCTGCGTGGTATTAGTAGCTGATTTTCAGCTGGTCTTGTAGAGTTGCTTGAGTCAAACAGTTTTGACTGGTTTTACTTCAACTTTCTGATACTGAGAGGTCATAATGGTAGTAGTTAAATGTGTATTTGTTACAAATTACAGAATTTGAGAACAGGGTTTCAGGTTTTTTTCATTTACCTGAAATACATGATTTGTGGTATGAAGAGTGGGCTTGTTGGCAGAGTGCCGAGAGAATTGAGAGCGCTGCTTCCTATTCCTGCTCATGATCCATATTTCTTCTTGACCCTGGGCAAATTGTAAAAGCCTTCTTTTTCAGATGTACATAGTGTGCATCTATCCTTTGTGTCTGATGAACACTTTTACTCTTAAACAACTATCAGAAATTGGTGCTCATCATTCTGAAACTAGGCCTGTTTAAAGTCCCAGCTGGACCTTATTCAAGCATAATTCTTTAATGAATTTTCCTTATGATAAGGTAATGTCTAAACTATAAATGTACATCACAGGAATGTAGGGATGATAAATTCATTAGGATTTAGAAGGTATTCAGATTTTGTTATGAGAAGCACTGTACAAATTCTAAATAAATGTGAGCAGTGTATTTTATGACTGTATGTCTGTGTAGATCTATCATCAGTAGGATTTCTAGTGGAAAAAGAAAAATATGAGGGGAAGCAGAGCCATCCTTTAAATCATTTTAGTAATATAAATTGATATTGTGCATAATAAAATGGCTTTTAAAAAGAAAAAAATTGTACTAAAGCATATCCTTCTATCACTCTTTTTCTTACATGCAAAATTATTTTGAACCACTGCTCCTGTTAGGGGAGGGAATAAAGTTATTTACAAAATCAACCGAAGCTCCACTTCTGAGAGAAAAATTGAGTCCACAGCATTTGTGACAGCATTATGTTCTTTTATAGAAAGGAAATTCAGCTATTTGCATCTTAAAAGAATTGCTTTCTATTGCTAGACACTAATATTTTAGTGTGTATGCTACATAACTATTTTTTAATTTTATATTCAGTGCTAAGGGATGTAAGAAAACTCATGTATAAACAATATTCTTATGTGTTTCTTGGTAGTTTTTTTTTATCCTGTCCCAGAAGTTGAAAATTTTACAGATAATAAACATGAGTCTAAAAGACTTTTATAAGGTTTTAAAGCTAGCTGTAACATACTGGAAAAGGAAATCACAAACAAGTAGTGAAGTGTGTAGGTCTGCTTTGCAGAAATAGTGACCATGATTACTGCTGATACTAGAACACATTTCTAAGTTTTATGATGTTGTGACTGTTTTCCATCTCTTTGATCACACTGTTCATGTTTTATTTTACTGGTCTTCAATAAGCAAGCAAGCATACTGTTTTTGTGGAGGTTTTGTTTTTTTTTTTTATAAAATGTTTCTAAACTAGTCAAAAGTGGATGGTTGTTTCGTGTATTATGGTATAATGTCTTACAAGTTGTTTTTTGAAAGAAAAGATTTTTACAATGCATTTCAAAGAAAAAGTTGTTGCAGACAATCACTGTTGTGCCTTGCATGGGCAGATCTCTGTCTTTATCACTTCGTTGCTCTGACTGTCCCAAGAACATTGCACAGTGTTGCTTCAAAGTGACTTACAGCCCAGCTGAGGCCTCTGTTCTTTTTGCTGCTTCTGTTGGTTGGGACAAACAGCCCAGTGTTACAGGGATGCATCTTGATGACACAGTTTAAACTCTCTTCAAAACAATTAACAAATAACTATAACCCTAATATTTGACCAGTGTTACGGTATGGAATACAGAACTCCTGTGATTCTTTCAGGGATTGACTTGGGATCCAGCACAACAGTTGTCCAAAAGTCTCCACCCCTGCAAAATGTGGAGCATCTGCTTATTACTGTGTGCTGGCCCTTGGCTGTTGCTCAAAATCCACAAGGTTCCTACTGTATCTAGACGATTACCTGTTGTCCTTTGGACCTTGCTGGACTCTGGTAGTTGGCGCTTCCCTTAATCCCTTCCAATTACAAAGGCTGTAATAGTGCTTATTCTGAACGACTTTTAGGAAGGCTAAACTGGTTAGGAATACCTAGTTTGTTCAAATACTGTGTTCAGAGAAGATTTTTAAATATATTGTAAAAGGCTGTAATAGTGCTTATCCTGAACCTTTGACATCTTGGAGCAAGCCCAGTGAATATACACCCTGATGATCAGGGGGCCTGGCGCACATGGCAGACGCAGAAAGGCTGAGAGAACGGGTTTCATACAACCTTTGTAAAGAAGGCTTGGGGGGATCTTATTCCTGTCTGTAGCTACCTCATTGGACAGTACAGAGAAGATGAAGCCTGACTTGTCTCAGCAGTGTACAATGGACGGACAAGAGGATGAATGCAGGTTGGAAGATGGGAAATTCCAGCTTGATATAGGAGGAAACTTTTTGCTGTGGGGAGGGTGGTCAAACACTGGAACAAGGGCTCAGAGAGGTTGTAACATCTCCATCCTTGGAGACTCTTAAAACTCGGCTGGATGCAGCCCTGAGTCAGCCTGCTTTGACAGGACTGCTGTGAGCAGGGGATTAGACAGGAGAGCTCCAAAGGTGCCTTCAGCCGTATTTGTTGATATGGTTGATATACATATACAACCAACTTCTGTGATTTGATTGGCCTAATCCAGTCCATCTTCCTAAAAAACCAACCAAACAAACAAAAACTACCCCACAGATTATCTCCTAGCATGGTAGCCACCATTCACTGTGTCCTACCTGTAGTTAGATATGTTAACTCCTCTAGAGTAGGATCCAAGTCGGTAGTCTCCCAGGTGAGTTTGGGTTTCTGAGCTCTTCAGCTATTTCCTGCTTCCTAATTCCTTGTTTGCTTTGACCTTTAAGTAAGCAAGGTGGATGGACTGAAGTGGCAATGCTTATTCAGCTGGCTTGGCTCCACTCCCATTTTTCACTTATCTGAGCCAGCTACATTTTATAGTGCATGAGGGTGTTCTTTTATGAACCAAATCCAAGACAGACTGTAGGTCAGGGTTGGATGGATGGATGTATAAAGTCAGTGAGTGTTTCTGCCAACTTGTTTTGTCTGGCAATACTCTTGGACATTATGCAACATACCTTAAATATGAGTCTTACTTTTGTAGTTTTTGAACAGTGTTCTGAACAAATTTTTTAATTAAGTGGTATATATGAGACTTTTGTGATTGGATAATTTGAATATTGCTGTGGAGAATTTAGGGCAAAAGATGTAATATCTTCTTAATGATTATATTTTTACTTAAAAACAGTGCAGCTCTGACCTTTAAGGGAACATGCTAACTTCAGCTTTGTAGCTGACAACTGAAGTTGATGCTATTAGATTTTTCTTGGAAAACTGGAAGAGTTTCCTCTAAAACTAAATGGAAAACAAGTGTATTTGGATGTAAACTAACATCTTTCTTTTTAACTCTGTCACCTTTGGAACAGTTAAGATTTGTAGAATATTTGAAATATGTATTGAGAAAGAAAATTTTTATAGTGTTTAGGAGAAGAATTATATGTAAAAAAACAAAAAGCAAAATTAAGGACTGATTAATGAGTTAAGTATTTTCATTGTTTCTCTCTGCAATTCAGACATCCTATAATAACCTGTTATTTTCTCACACTAAGTAAAAGGATGGCTTGAATCCATGCATAGTTCAAAAGACTTTAAAAAATATGGAGAGACATGAATTTTTGCCATGAAAGGGAAATCATATTTCTTTTGTCATTTTATATTGATATATAGTTTTAAATAATATTTTCCAGTACTTCATTTTATAGTGCATTCTTCTGTCTAGCCCATTCCATCAGGACTAATTCTGTTAGTGTTTCCCCCAGTTTAGTCTGAATGAGAGGAGCTTATGACCTTTTTCTGTGGTCACTGAACATTGTACCAGGAATTTCATTTCTGTCATTAGATCAGTCCGTCAGTCTTAGGAACTTAAGGCAGAAGGGTATTGAGCTTATGTTCCTTAATGATGGATGTCACCAGCAGCAGGAGTGAGAGAGCAGGACTGACCATCACCACGGACTACCCTAAGACTTGGATAGGCACACAATTGGTGCTTATGTTCTCTCCCCTCTCAGTTTTTCTGCAAACGCAAAGTGTTTCAAGATCTTATAAAGTTCACAGTGCAGAGTTTCTGGGTCAAGGGTTTTTTCCCCTCTTCAACAGTTTTGGGTTGTTTGGGGTTTTATTTGGTAGCCATAAAGCTGTTTAGCGTTCACATATTCTTTCATCACACTTGATTTGAATCTTTTTTGATCGAAGTTTTGTACATAACCTACAGACACCTTGTGAGTATCCATGTAATTAAAATCCTCACAAGTTTTTTTGACACCTAATATTACTCACTTTCAGTTTAATTTGCACTCGTTTTCAAAGCAACTGTGAAACCTGTATGTGTTCTGAAGTATTGCACAATGTGTCTGCTGTCAACAGTCCTGACTCTACATATGCAGTGATGCAAGATGCATTGCCATTATCACTCAGGAATGACATACCGTGGTTAGATAAAAACACAGTATAATAAAAACATCTGCTTAATCCTTAGTCCTGGTCAGAAAAGCAAACTGAATGTTACAGATTGTAAGAGGAATTATTACAATGGTAAGCAGAAAAACATTGTGCCACGTTAATCCATGTGTGGATTTTGGGTTTCTCATCTCAAAAAGGTTATAGTAGAGCTGCAAAAAGTGCAAAGAAAAGAGGCACAGATGATCAAAGGTCTGGAATGGCCACTGTAGAAGAGATTACTTTTCCATATGCTTTAATCTGGAAGGTGATGATTGAGGGGTAAGTACGATAGCATACAGTCATGAGTGGTTCATACAAGGTGAATAGGGAACAGTATTGCTGTTCACTGTATCTTCTAACATAAGAACTAAAGAAAACTTGCATTTGGGATCTTAAAAACTGACAAAAGGTGATACTGCTTCCTGTAAGGTTAAGTTCAGCCGTGCCATAGGATCCCGGGTTTATTTGAATTAAAAAAGAGACTGGGCAAATTAATGGAAGAAAAATCCATTGACAGCTATTATGTTCAAAAGGTCTGTTTCTGGCTCAAAGCCCTTGGGCTGTGAATTCCTAGAGGCTGGGTAAAGTGTTCGGTATACCTGGCTTGTACCTGTAGGGCTTCTTCTGTTGCTGAGTGTTTTAGATAGGTTGTTGGGGTAGGCAGACTTTTAGTTTGAACTGAGTCAGGTTCTGCTTTATATACTGAAAATGCATGCATGGGAACCTTTCTGTATTGTGAGTTTTTAGTTATTAGCTGTAGAAGTTTGTCTTACCACTCTTACTTTTGTATGAGAAACCAGATTATTTTTTATGACTTAGATTGACTTGTTTTCTGAAGCAACAGTTATTTCTTTGAGAAATTAGCAGGTTAAAAGTACACAGTATTAGTTTTGAGTTATGAGGTTAATTTTCAGTCTGTGCTGTTTATTTGGTTGGATGCAAATATGTTGGTATTAATGAGTACATGAGTTAAAAATAAACAGTAATTTTGAGAATTCAGAAATAAATTTGGGCGTAAAGTTCTTATTTAAGCCCTTATTTTTACTTGTATGAATTATAAAATATATAGTACTTAATATCAACCTCTTGTTGATATTAAGTTTCAGTCCTTTAACTCCAGCAGGGTTTACGTGTGTGAGTCTAAGTGTCTGTATCTCTAATTGTACGTGGCTTAAGAAATGTTTTGGAAATTTCTTCTTGAGATAAATTTGGGCGTAAAGTTCTTATTTAAGCCCTTATTTTTACTTGTATGAATTATAAAATATATAGTACTTAATATCAACCTCTTGTTGATATTAAGTTTCAGTCCTTTAACTCCAGCAGGGTTTACGTGTGTGAGTCTAAGTGTCTGTATCTCTAATTGTACGTGGCTTAAGAAATGTTTTGGAAATTTCTTCTTGAGTAAGGAAGGTAATAATAATAATTAAAAAAAAAAAATCCATTCCTATTTTGAAGTTGCATCCTGCTCCATCTCAGTGTGAGTTATTCAGTAGGCATATCCTGAATTTTTATCATCATTTCCTAACATAAGTTTTATCCTAGTATTTCTAATTAGGATTTACATTATCTTGTTTCTATGTTATGAAATATGTATCCTTAAGCAGATAGCATAGGCAAAAAGGTATTTTTCACTTACTCAAAAATGCTTTTTTTTAGAATACCGGAAATAATTAGGTTCTGTAATTTGGTGTAATGGGGGTTTTTTTAGTGTGTGTGTGTATGTGTGTTTTCCTATAGAGAAACTTGCTGGAAACTGTGGCCACAAAATGGAATATTTACACTTAGGAGTTCTCATGCTAAAAATTATGTATGTTTTTTTTCTCATTTTTTGTTCAAGGAGAATTATTGACAGGTTATAAGACTTTTAAGTCCTTTTACATTTTTAATTGAATAATTAATATCTATGATAAAACTATGGGTTTAATGGTGCTGGTATAATATTAATTTATTATGCTAAAATGATTCTGAAGGCTGGTATGTTTCAAATAGTATGTCATTCACAAATAAGTAAAATAATATTTTCTACTTGGGGATGTCATTTATAAAAAGTCAAATATTTATCTAAATTACAATTGGAGATTGAGTATTTGTGTGTGTAAATATGTATCTATCTTGCCATGTACTTCAGTCACTGCAGTTATGTCTAAAAATCAGGTGGTACCTAATCTACTTTTACGTTCATTCATGTTTGTTTATTTTAACGGGAGTTTGATTCACCTAAGGCTCTTGTTTGCATGAAAAACATTGGAAACTATTCTGTTTGAATAGACTTCTTGGAGGGTTTTTCATGCTTTCTTTGGCTATCATGGGTTACCTGGACTCCATATGAAATCTGGTTTTTGTCATACTTTATTTCCTTTAGGTCTTTTTTTGAAGTATGGTGGTGATCATGTTACTTTTTGTACAGGCAACTAGAAAGAACATAAAAAAGGCTGGACCAGGTCAGATCAAGGGTCTTGACTAGCCTGCTGGTTTTGTATCTCACGGTTGCCACAAGTGGATGTCTAGAAAAAAACTATCAGAAAGAGTAAGCCTATCTGACATGTCCACCAAGTACCTTCTCTACATCCAACCACTTTCAACTCAAGACCTTTCTGAGCTGGCTGTAGTAACTATGTGTTTAGTGTTCACAATGGACATCTTTTCCGTGGCCGTGTCCAACCCCCCTTGTAGGCCCATATAAACTGCTCGGCTTCCCAACACCGTGGCAAAGCACTGCATGGCCTGGCTTTGCAGAGAGTGAAGAAACAGCTCCTTTTGTCTGTTTTGAACGTGGCTCCTATCAGATTAATTGATTATTTCTTGTTTCTGTATTCAAGAAATCAGCAAACAATGCATCTTCATCCACTTACGACACCCTTGATTTTATAAATCTCAATATTCCCCCTCAGTTTGCTAAAACAGTTTTCTGGACTACAAAGCCGTCATTACTTAGGTATTTTTAAATGGAAGCTGTTCCACACTTTTGATCATTCTTGCTGCTTTCTCAGAATGTTTTCCATTGTCATACATAATTTTTGAGATGTAGGACCAGAGTGGAGTGTTCAAAGGGTGGACGAGCTGTGGGTTTATACAGTGGCATAGTGATGTTCTCTTTTGGTGTTTTTTTTTGGTGGTTTTTGTTGTTAATTCTTCCTTCTGTTCCTAAAATTTCACTTTGGTTTTTTGACTGCTATCATTGAGCTGTCATTTGTGTGAAACTCTTCCCTAACCTGAGATTAGTTCATATATGAAGTTAGGACATTTCCCCACCATGTGCATTACTTTATGTACATTAAATTTCAGATGCAACTTCAGATACAATCTTTCTCCCTCCATTTACACAGATTCCCTATCTGTGAACAAGTTTCAGAGCTCTCGATGTTTAACATAAAACATTTCCACAGGATTCGTATTACATTAAAGCTTTTTTCACTCAGTCATTATAATTGGACAATTTTCACACTTATTAGAGAAAAAAATATTTGGGAGGTGGTTGGGGATGGGTAAAGGGATAATTGGACTCCCTTTTAATTAGAGATTTAACTGGTATCATCATCTTCAGAAACCGCATTGCATCGGTCACACCCCTTTCCTCCAAATGTTCCTTAGCATTTACTGCCTTTCTCCTACATTTTAATTTAAATAATGCAGCAAAAGTAGTTAATCTTCTGGATTGGTAGCTGGTTCTGCTGTGAATAAAATTAAACAAATTAAAATTCTTTATCTTTCATCCTTTGTTCTCCCCCACTTTTATCAGTAACTGGTAAATCTCACCTCCTGTTATTTAGGCTTTTTTTTCCTCATTCTCACAGTCTTGCAGTGCCCGCACCTGGGACACATTTAATTTTATTTAGTTCTTCTCCTATAATCAGTTTGTAATTTTGTAGTATTCACAGAGATATATATACACACGCACACATATACACATATATATGAGTGTATATATATATAAAAAAATAAACATACATACAGATATGTGACATTATTTATGTTAGAAATCTCCATGTCTTTGTGACCTGGTAAGTGTTATTCATACTGGATCGTGTGACATAAAAAGGAAATGTGCCTAGTCCCAGGAGTTACGTATCAGTTGATTGTGAGCAGGGGAAGAGGGAGGGGGGAGGACAACAGCTTTGGGAAGCTGACAGGGCTGCTCTTGTTCGTAACTGCTGCGTGCCCCAGGGGTGGCTAGAGTGCAACCCCGCAGCCTTCCCTCACTCCCACCCCAACTTGGCCAGTCACTGAATCACAGATCAAGCCAAAGGGCACCTGGAGACCTCACAAAGAGGAGCAAATGCTGCAAATATGTGAAACACAGGTGCTGCAGAAAGAGTGTGAGCGACGATTCCTCCTAATGTGAGACTTCACAAGTCTAGTACCAAATTATGTCCTTTATGAATTAGAAGTTACAGGGAGAAATCCTGACCTTACCATAGTTTGTGTGAATTTTGTGAGAAATTTTAAATGGGTCATACAGAAACAAATCACCGTCAATGAAAATGTTCACCCAAAGTGATTAATTTCTACATTTAAATATTCATTTTTGCCATAGAAGCAATATTAAAGCAAAATCTTATTCCTCCCAAAGTTTGTGTTTGTCAGGCTGATTAAGACCAGTCTGCCAATTTACTGTTCCTGCAAATGCAAATATCAAGACAAGGAAAGCGTTTGAGGAAAAAATACATACTGAAGTAAAGCTGAGATGCATGCTTTTCAGAACAAGAGTTATTGATCTTGTGACCAGAATTTTAGTGTGACATTACCTCTGTTCTGTCAAAAGACTGAGGTATATCTCCTGATCTCATCTAAATAAATATTGGGGTAGGAATGTGGCAGTTGCTGACTGTACGTTTATTGACCAGCTGCATTCTGATGACTAAGGTAATAAGCTATTGTGTGCTTCACAGTAGAGCTTGTAAAAGAATATTGAATGGCCGTGAACGGTTTCTGGCTGGCAGAGGTTATCTAGAAATTTGTCTGGTTTGGCTTCAGTCATGTATAATGCATTCCTTATGTTAATGTATTCCTGAAGAGTTCATATTGCAGGATGATAATTAGATTTTAGAATGTCAGTCTTCCACAAAGCAAAACAATTTAAATCTTAATATTCTGCTTTCAACTTTCTGTTTTTAACTGTAGTCATTTACTCATTATCTTATATGCTTAGTTTCTAAATATATTTTGTTTTATAAAATATTTTTATAGGCAAGCTTAAAAATCATTGTTTTGCTAAAATAGATTTATAGTCAAATATATGCAAAAAGATTAAGTCTACCATGATCCAATCTTAGTTTACCCACTGTAACTTTCTAATTATAATTATAACAGTAGCATCATCTCGAAGAGTCAGCTGAAATTTTGGTAGTCTTTTTTTCTTTTAGGTTTGTCTTTCAAGTCCCCTGTTTGTATTACAAGGTTCAGTTTCCGCCCCTTGCTTGCTTTGAGCAAGTAGTTCTTTACTATTCATGTGGGTACAGGAAGCAAAATTGTGTCCTAGAACTGTTTTCTTTCTTTTTCATTTACTTGGTCCCTTTCAAACTCCTGCCTACCAAATATAGTAATAACCTGTTCAACCATCATGATACTACATATGGTTGCTGACGGTTTTCACTCTGCAATTTAAGTGGTAGCCAGAAATTGATCCCTATGGCAGCTACATAGGCACTGTTTGGTGGGTGACATTACTTCTAATTTGTCATTGCTATGTCATGATTTGATATGGAGTTTGGCAAGAAATTAGATTGCGTACAAGGACAAAAGAGATTTCTCTGAGTTACTTTACTCAACTGAGTAAAGTATGCACCAAGCAGAAAGGATGAGTACAGGGGTCGATAGCTCCTTTCACTACTGCAGAGTGCCAAGGATTATTTTGTAAACAGTCTGATTCATTTGTTATTGTATATTGTGAAGTTCCACATTTGCTTGCCCTGTAACAAGTTCTGGAGCAGGATTTAAATTCAAGGCATGTAGCTATCTTTAGGGCTCACATCTGGATGGCACTGCAGGAGCATATTGCTGAAAGCAAATAGACTAGCAGTTTTGATGGTAACAATGGTGTCTGAGAAAACACTGGATGCCTGAATAAGATTCCATTAAAAAAGGGGGAGCGAGAGGGATGTCTAATGCAGTCCATTTAATGCAGAACTCTCCAGAGAGTGAAGTGGGGATTATGCCTGCTGCCCTTCTTATTGAAGACTGGTATAGAAGATGCTTGTTGGGCAAATGGTATCTCCATAACAGACACTCTATTACTCATGAATACGTTTCTAATTATATCTTAATGATCTCAGCCACAAATAGGAAAACAAAAATCTTTGTCTCCCTGAGTGGTTACCTTAGTGGCTGCAGGATTGGCAAGGTTTAGATTATCCATCTCCTCTCACTAATCCCAGGGGACTTCATTGTGAGAAATGAGACTTGTTTATGATGGTGAATTAAATTGCTGTAAAAGGTTATTTCAACAGACAGTTGGGAAATCATAATAAAATAATTCAGTAAAAATGGGAGCTAGAGTATGCTTAATGAAACATGATTAGATTTAATTTTCTTGCTATTTCAATCATTAAAGGTACATTATCCTTTCTCAGACCTCATTTGGGCTCTTTGCCATGGACCCACTCTTAGTAACAGACTGAAACTTGCATGTTCCATTAGGATATGAAAATGGCTAATGATAACGCTACTCTCCTCTCCTCTCCCTGGCTTTTGTAAAATTTGTTACCAGCTTTTCAGATATATTTTAGCTGTTTTCCTCTTTCATCCTTTTATTCCCTCTCACATCTATTGTACACGTTTTTCAGTATGAATAACTATTCAGGGGAGGATAGGTTGCCTGAAATGAAGTAAAATACTAATACCATTACCTTAATAACTGTAAAATGGCCTATTATGAGTAATTAAAAAATTAACTCCTTTAGTTATTACTAGGACCCCATGTTCTAACAAAGTTAATATTTTAATCAGTTCATATAAAACATGTTTTGCTTTCTTAATCCAGTGGTCCAATTGTTTGGGGGGTTTTGGTGGGGTTTTTTTTTTCTTTATTCTTTACTTTTACAGTGCAATGACATTCTGTGACTTTGTATATTGGCTAAAATTTCTGTCTGGCCTCTAGTGATAATAAATGTAGTTCTTGATGATATTTTATGCCTCTCTCAGCATCAAAATGCTACTTTGATCTAAAAGTATCCAGCTCCTCTTCAGGCTATGGGTTCATATGAGAATAAAACTACTCTTTGTTGGTAGACAACTTGGGCAGAGCAGCAGTGTCTTGCTGATAGGAAGTGGTCATGGCTCCATGGTTTTCAGGACTCGAGTGTGTTGTTTGAGGGAGGAGATATTTGGGTTATTTCAGTGTTCCATGATATTATTCCAGTTTGGATGTAGGTTTCACTGAGAAAGGCTTCTTGTGTTCAGGGTGAAATTTCTGCACAAAATGGCATGGGAGGCAGAGGAGAAAGGCAGACCTCAGGGCAACCAGTAGCCTATTAATTGGGAATGCCTTAAGGGAAGGGCCCAAGTGCAGATCCCAAGTTCAGAATCACTCAGAGGGAATGGCTGACACTGGGTTTCTGAAGCTCAAAGTAAGTATTTTGACTGCTAGGCAAGATGTTTTACTAGCATCTCTCACCATCTCCTACTGAAGTTGCTTTAGTTTGTATATATTAAATTTTTGTCGTAGCAGAGGCTTCTGATGATCTGGACTTTCACTTAAAATTAGGAGAAATAGAAGAACTTCACTCCTCTACCCTTCATGTGAGAAAGTGAACCACTGTGGGGTACAGGTAGTGTGAGAACCTAGGGAGTGTGTCAGTGTGAACTGGGAACATTTCTTTTGAAGTCTTGAACATTTGAAGGAATGGAAAATCTAGCTCTGTTTTGAAACAACATAAGTCTCAACTCATTCATTTTTCAGTGTTGTTGGGATAGTTTCATTTGAATTTTGTATGTCATAGTTAAAATAATTTACGAGAAAATGTGTGTGTATATGTATATTTATACATGTGTGTATATATATACTTAATGTATCCTGTCCCCCTTTTAAAGCAATAGACATAAATTCTCATATAATCATTTAATATCTGTTTACTACTGAAATGAGCTACATGAGGGGGAAAAAAAAAGATCACTCTTTTTGGGGTTGAAGGCACTATGTTTCCAGTGCCTTCGTAGTGTATCTCCTATGTTTCCAGGAGATAACTTCCTTAACAGTGACAAAAAGCAGGAAGGTTTGAATTGAACCTGTGCTCAGGAGAAAACATGAATTGAGGACTGGAATATATCTCTGTCATTAACTAGAATTTGTTTTTGTAACCTATACCAATTTTGAAACCTGTATTCCTAAAGTTCATTTCTTGAATCAATATGTAGGCACCTAAATAGAAATGACTTGGGGGGAAGGGAAGAGGTGGGGTGAGACTATGAAGAAAACTATAATAAATCATTTGGAGATTACGCTGGAAAGATGTGCAAATTAAAAAATGGTGTTCAACATATTGTTAAAAATAGTAATAATAAAATGCAGAATAACTTCCTCTGTCTTTGAGAAAGAAGTAGGAATTGTTTAGAAGAGCTTCCTATTTTGCTGATGTTAGTCATTCTTGATTCTGTCTTTGATCCATCTGTTAATTTCCTATAAAAATGGAATAAATTATGGGTGAGATCATATATAGCAGCAAGAGGTATACTTTCTTTTAAGTCATGGCATCTGATACTGATTTGCAAATGCTTATGAGAAGCAGAATTGCTGTCCTTTCGTTGTATTCTTGTAGATCTGAGTTAAGACCAGCTTTTAAATCCGAAGTTGTGCCCTTGCTCCTCTTTGAAATGTAGGAGTGGACTTCAGAACAACTGGGGGTGAGAGTTTTCAGAAGTGGTGCTTGGCTTGTGCCAGGCAAGTGCACAAAGAGTACCTCAGGGAGTACCAGTGGGGTACTAGCTGACCCTGTAGTGCTGAGTATATCTGTACCATGAATTTTTCAAACTGTCTGCTGCCTGGCCCTATTGAGAGTGCCACCATGGGAGCAAGACTCAGGCCATTCCAAAATTCATTGTGCTATGCTTTTTTTATACACTCAGTGAAGTAATTTCTGTTTTCTGTCTTTTCTTCCTGGTTTAATATTCTGGGTGATGAGAACTGTTCATGCTTTATGTCTGTGCTTTTTATTTAATAGCAGCTACTATGTGAAAACGTGGATGTTGTCACTCAAGTGACTAAATCATAGAATCATAGAACGGTTTGGGTTAGAAGGGACCTTTAAAGATCACCTAGTTCCAAGCCCCCTACCTTGGGCAGGTGCATCTTTCACTAGGTCAGGTTGCTCAAAGCCCTGTCCAGCCTGACCTTGAAAACTTCCAGGGATGGAGCATCCACAACTTCTCTGGGCAACCTGTTCCAATGTCTCACCACCCTCATAGTAAATAGTTTCTTCCTTATATGTAATCTAAGTCTACCCTCTTTTAGGTACTATCTTAAATTCACAAGAACAGTAATCTATTAGCACATACAAATTTATATTATTATAAACCTCATATTGCAAGTATGTTTTGAATAATAATAATTATTATTATTGTTGCCAATCTTGTTATCCGTCATTTCTGTCTCCATTTTACTTCCTTCTCATCAGTTCTGCTTCTGATTCTGCTTCGTAGTCTAGCATCACTGCCGGCCAAGGAAACAGTTGTCTTCCAATATCAGTGAATTCCAGTGGCTGGAGGATATAATTCCTGTGACTGATGTTGCATTCATGCTGTCAGTATTTTATAGAGCTAAAATGGGGCTGTCACTTCATAAGTATTTTGCTGAAATACATACCTGAAATATGACCTACTAAAGTGAACTTCATGTTGACTTTTTGTAGAGTCACAGGTAGAGACAGAGTAAGTATTAAATGCAAAACAGGAAGAAAGCAAATAAAGGGATAAATAAAGATCATGAAAGGAAAAAATGTTATTTCTGTCTCAGACCAACATAACCAAGGTATGTATGTATGCATGCCGTCTTTGGTTCTGCCGCCACAGGCAGAAGTAATTTAAAAGCAAACTCTGGAGTCTGCAAACTGCAGCAACATCCTAGAACAATTTAAGCAAGGAGAAGGTACTGTCATTTAACCTTGAAGTTCTGTCTTTTTAGTCTCTGCATTATTTATTCTTTTTGATTTTTCATCCTAACTACATGCCGTTCCTTCTGGTAAACAGTAATAAAGCAAAATCATGTTAATCTTGTACAGAATTTGGTTAAGAATAGGGTTGGTGGGTGGTTTGTTAGACAGCAAGTTAGGCTGATGAGTGGATCAGATTTTTGTGGGAGATTTTTGGATAACAGTAAGCTTCCTTCCCGTTGCGTCTACAAGAGAAAGCGTGATTCTAGTATTTACAAAGAATAAGAAACTGTACATCCTTTTATTTTTTTTTTTATTTGTTCCAATTCAGAAGTCGTCTGGCTATGAATCCAAACTGCTCCTTCCAGATATTCCCAAATGTGGGTCTTGGTACCAGACTTATTTCTCTGAGAGCAGTGAGATTTTTGGTGGCTATGAAC
Source organism: Aptenodytes forsteri (assembly GCF_000699145.1). Classification (NCBI taxonomy): domain Eukaryota; kingdom Metazoa; phylum Chordata; class Aves; order Sphenisciformes; family Spheniscidae; genus Aptenodytes; species Aptenodytes forsteri. Next base: position 1,073,238 of record NW_008794010.1, read on the forward strand.
ACTACATTTTTTAGGCCCGGATTTCACAAATACTTATTTTTTTAAACTGGCATTAAAAGAGGTAGCAAATACTTCAAGTCATATTTAGCTTAAATATGTGTATCAAATCCACTTACACACAGGAGAGTTTTAATCACTGTGGGACACACACAGTTAGGACTAGTATGAATTGTAATCTTGCCTTCAAATTCTGAATCTTTGCCCCAGAATCATAGTTCAAGTCTGTTCAGACCATTGATTTTCCCTTTCAGCCCAGCTCTTTTTATTCTTGGACTTCATATACACAGCTTGGCATAAGAAGAAAACACATTCATCCTTGAGTTCTTGAATGTGTGCCAAGATAATACTGTGATACATGGGGTATGAAAGTGTGTTTGTGTAATATACATACTTTTTATGAGGGAACATTAACTTGAGAGTTATTGAGAGTAGAGATTATATACCACTAATTTATAGAAGGAACTTTACAGAGATAGTTTACCCATAAACCCTGTTCCTGTATTTCACAGAGATATTGTAATATACCTAATTTTTTTTTCATTTCCTGGACTTGTAAGTATTTAATAATTTGATTACAGTAAAGGTTTGCTAATGCTCATAGTCCTTAATTAACTGATTAAAAAACCCCAAAACCAACTAACCAAACATTTATTTGAGTCTACCGTCCATTATACTTCTTTTCAGTGTTCAGTTGTCTGGAAACAATAGTGCTAAAATGGAGGAGATACCCAATTCTAACCTGCAATGTCAGAAGGAAGGGAGGAGGCAGGTGATTTAGAAGGGAGTTTCTATAATTTAAGAGTTGGGCCAATCATGGATTGTCTTGTCTTGACCATGAATATTAGGGAAAGAAAAATCATGCCAAGTAAAATCTCCCTTTAATATTTCTTTAGAGTATATATGAATTTCACTCTTAAGCAAACAGCTTTAGTGTTGAGAGTTAATGTTTCTTGAGTATAACACCACAAAAAAGCACTGTGATGATAAGTAGTTATTTAACAATTTTTTATTTACACTTAATAAACAGTATTTTGCTAGATAGAGTTTTCACTTGCAGCAATCGGTTCATAATTTCTCTTGCCTTGTTTGTCTAGTGTCATAGTAGGAATATAGTTTGCTTAGAGCATAATTGCTTGTCTATCTAAGCCCAGGACAGGAACATGAAAGCGGTGCACTCTTTCTCATGGGATAATAATGCTGGCTGTATTACTCTTCAGCACTTCTGCCAGTCTGTTCATTGAGGAATATTGTTAGCGCTCCCCTGTTTCCATATGCAGTAGTATGTGTACTTTGAGCTGAGTGAAGTGTTGATAGCTGATACAGTCTGATTGTTGAGTATGTTTGTTTTCTAAATGCATGTCTCTGGGAAAGTGCAAAACCTCTATGAACAGGTGTCCAAGATTGAGATTAACAGGCTGCCTTAAAAAAAAAAAATTAAAAAGTGAGAATTTCCTAATGTTTTTCAGACTAGTAATTGACTACTTAGGTAATCCCTAAAAAAACTAATAATAGAAAATAAGAAATAATAAAATTATTTAGAAGATGCCAAATGTAATGAGACTATACCATGAATCTAGTAACAGAAGATTCAGCAGATGCTTCCTTTTGAGGTAACAGCCCTTCATTGTTTTCAAGTTTAATGTAATTTGAATAAACTATCAACATTCTCTGTTGCATTTACAGATTGAGTAAAGGTGAATGTATTTCAAACAACGTGTTTTGAACTAAAGCGTATTTTGGGGGTAGAAGGCATAAAACAAAGGGTGAAAACCAAAAATTAAATAATGTAAATTCACTTTTCCTGCCACTTTTGACAGCATGACTGTGTTGGGTTGACCCTGGCTGGACACCAGGTGCCCACCAAAGCCGCTCTATCACTCCCCTCCTCAGCTGGATGGGGAGAGAAAATATAACAAAAGGCTCATGGGTCGAGATAAGGACAGGGAGAGATCATTCACCAATTACCATCATGGGCAAAACAGACTCGTCTTGGGGAAATTAATTTATTACCAATCAAATCAGAGTAGGATAATGAGGAATAAAACCAAATCTGAAAAACATCTTCCTGCCACCCCTTCTTCCTGGGCTTAACTTTACTCCCGATTTTCTCAACCTCCTCCCCCGAAGCGGCACAGGGGCACGGGGACTGGGGGTTGTGGTCAGTTCATCACACATTATTTCTGCTGCTCCTTCCTCCTCATGCTCTTCCCCTGCTCCAGCGTGGGGTCCCTCCCACGGGAGACAGTCCTCCACGAACTT
>NW_008794010.1:1076120-1077218 GCF_000699145.1 Aptenodytes forsteri
CTCCATGGGCTGCAGGGGGACAGCCTGCCTCACCATGGTCTTCACCATGGGCTGCAGGGGAAGCTCTGCTCCAGTGCCTGGAGCACTTCCTCTCCCTCCCTCACTGACCTTGGTGTCTGCAGAGTTGTTTCTCTCACATGTTCTCACTCCTCTCTCTGGCTACAATTGCACAGTTTGGGTTTTTTTTCCCTTTTAAATGTGTTATCCCAGAGGCGCTACCACCTGGTTGGCTCAGCCTTGGCCAGCAGCGGGTCCATCTTGGAGCTGACTGGCATTGGCTCTATCAGACACAAGGGAAGCTTCTAGCATCTTCTGACAGAAGCCAGCCCTGTAGTCCCCCTGCTACCAAAACCTTGCCACACAAACCCAATACAATGACTATATCTCCCTTCAGCCCAACTAAATTATGGCAGGGAAAAAGCATTCTTTCCTTGTTCAGACAGGTTCCATTTCTCTGTGTTTCTTTGTCAGTCCATGGCTTCTAATTCAACACCTTTTTCTCCAGCACAACTGAGTTTAAGTCTGAGTATGAAGAATAAAACATTCAATTTGAGATTAAGAGGGACAATGGATATTTTTCCTATCCCTTTCTAGTTCCTCAGAAAAGTCTAGTCTTTCCTCAGTTGTTTTTTTTTTCAGTTGTTAGGGAAAATGTTGGGAAAGGTGTTTCTTGCACACCTCAGTAGGTAGTATAATCGCTGAGTCAGTCTCAATTTCTGCTTTTAACTACTAATTTAGCAACTAGTTAGTGATAGAGAAGGGAGAAGAGACAGAGACCCATTTCTTAACAGTTGATGATGGATTTGGGAATGCAGAGTTAAGGAGACCAATGTTCAAATCCCTGCACAGCCCAATTCCAGCAGAGACTTGAAACTAAATTTTCAGTATCCTAGGTGAGTGCCCTAACTTAGTACCCTATTCAGCATATGTCTGTCTCTATTATTTTAAGCAGAAATTCCATTCTGAACCCTTCAAACGTTTTCCAGTCAAAAATTTCAGTATGATCCTTTGGATAAGTCTAATGATTCTATGTTCTCTAAATTAAAAAAGCCACCAGCAAATTCCCCAAACTCATCTAAACTTCTTTACTTGTAATTA
>NW_008794010.1:1077274-1087586 GCF_000699145.1 Aptenodytes forsteri
GTGGACCTCCATGGGCTGCAGGGGGACAGCCTGCCTCACCATGGTCTTCACCATGGGCTGCAGGGGAAGCTCTGCTCCAGTGCCTGGAGCACTTCCTCTCCCTCCTTCACTGACCTTGGTGTCTGCAGAGTTGTTTCTCTCACATGTTCTCACTCCTCTCTCTGGCTACAATTGCACAGTTTGGGTTTTTTTTCCCTTTTAAATGTGTTATCCCAGAGGCGCTACCACCTGGTTGGCTCAGCCTTGGCCAGCAGCGGGTCCATCTTGGAGCTGACTGGCATTGGCTCTATCAGACACAAGGGAAGCTTCTAGCATCTTCTGACAGAAGCCAGCCCTGTAGTCCCCCTGCTACCAAAACCTTGCCACACAAACCCAATACAATGACTATATCTCCCTTCAGCCCAACTAAATTATGGCAGGGAAAAAGCATTCTTTCCTTGTTCAGACAGGTTCCATTTCTCTGTGTTTCTTTGTCAGTCCATGGCTTCTAATTCAACACCTTTTTCTCCAGCACAACTGAGTTTAAGTCTGAGTATGAAGAATAAAACATTCAATTTGAGATTAAGAGGGACAATGGATATTTTTCCTATCCCTTTCTAGTTCCTCAGAAAAGTCTAGTCTTTCCTCAGTTGTTTTTTTTTTCAGTTGTTAGGGAAAATGTTGGGAAAGGTGTTTCTTGCACACCTCAGTAGGTAGTATAATCGCTGAGTCAGTCTCAATTTCTGCTTTTAACTACTAATTTAGCAACTAGTTAGTGATAGAGAAGGGAGAAGAGACAGAGACCCATTTCTTAACAGTTGATGATGGATTTGGGAATGCAGAGTTAAGGAGACCAATGTTCAAATCCCTGCACAGCCCAATTCCAGCAGAGACTTGAAACTAAATTTTCAGTATCCTAGGTGAGTGCCCTAACTTAGTACCCTATTCAGCATATGTCTGTCTCTATTATTTTAAGCAGAAATTCCATTCTGAACCCTTCAAACGTTTTCCAGTCAAAAATTTCAGTATGATCCTTTGGATAAGTCTAATGATTCTATGTTCTCTAAATTAAAAAAGCCACCAGCAAATTCCCCAAACTCATCTAAACTTCTTTACTTGTAATGGCAAAGTGTCTTTTACATCAAAGCAAAATCCATGTGGAAAAAAAAGATGTCAGTTGGTTGGTATCTGTCATTCTGAAGTTGTTTAAGAACTAGCTTTTAATTAATGCTGAAAATGCAAGTCTGAGAAATGTATATTTTGGTATGGAAATTTCTTGGTGTAATGGTTGATTGCAGCTCAATCAAGTGACTTTGCAGTTCAGATGCCTCACTGATACTTGAGACTCTCCAAGGCATCTACAGATTTAGGATACTAAATATGAAGTTACTGCTGTGGTGGTATCAATTACTTCTAGAGCTTCATTGCTTCAGAACATACCAGCATGAATGCTTCCAGGGTGCCGGCATCTTCCTTGATATGAGGAAGTTTAATTCTCCAGAGTAAGATATGTATATAGCTTCTTTTCCATACTGTCTCTTCAGTCTTGAGCAAATTTTTCTTTTAAAGGAGTTTCTGAGTGTTATTTACAATGAATAGCTTTAATACTCAGGATGCTAATTGCTTGGATACTTCTTTGTAGGTAATGGGGAAAATTATGTTTTTATAGGAAATTGTTTCAGAGTGTCCTCCCTGTGAAGGAGTCTGACTCTACTTGAGAGAGGAGTCTTCTCAGGCTCCCTCTGTTGACAGTAAAGAAAATTTCCCTTGAGAATGAGTTCTTTCCCTGAGGTTTTCAGGAGCAAAAGGAGAAGCTTTGAGGTTTCATTGGTGCCAGAAATTTAGGTGCAATTCTGTAGGAAGAAGAAATGGCATTGCATTTAGAGATTTGCTGCTGAGTTGCTTTGCACTTCATCTGTAACAGTGAATGTAAGATTGCATGGCTGGTTATTGTTTTCTGTGTTGTGCTGCAAGAAAATTTATCCTGTCTTTGTCCAAAAATTAGATAAAAAATGGTACATGAATTTCACTGAATTGGACCATTAGTTTCCTGTTGTTGGTTAGTTGGTTCCCCCCCCCAAGATGACTGATTCACTGAAAATTGACTAACAGAAACTTTCATGCCAATAAGTGATTTTTTTTTTTTGGTCAGATAAATACAAAGTAAAAGCAAGGACAAAAAGGAATTCTTACTCAAGATTTGGGACAACGGTAGCTTACACTATAAAAATTATATGTTAATTTTAAAAGTGTATTGATATCCTGGCAACTTTCTCTTTTCATCATGTATAAAGTAGTACTGGTGACAAGCCTTCATACGGATTCCCTCTTAATAACCTTGAAGATTGTCTACATCTAATTCTGAACAGATTTAAGTATTCTTCTCTTTATATAGTTTATAAATCTCATGCTTGCTGATATAGGACAGGCTTGTAATCCTTAACTCGCTACTTAAATTTTCCTCCTTGGATTAGCATGGTTTATTCAACTTCCACAAGTTTGAAACATGAAGTCGTTCTCCTAAAGGAGGAAAAGTAGTTAAGCTATTAATAGGTGGTGTTAAAAATACTGTTCTTGTTCACATGTCCATTCTTTGAAGTTGTATTCTCACAGGATTTGGGAATAAAATGAGAAGAGAAAGGACACTGGCCTTATTTATATTTTCAGTTCTTAATGTTTGTTGTACAAAAGAAGTACTTGTATGATCTTGACAGAAGCTGGTTTTCTAAAAGTAACAAATTTCAACTTTTCATTCTACAGAAACAAGGTTCTTTACAGCTCTGTTTGTTGTAAATGTCACCTTTCCTCCTTATGCCTTGTGAGATCCTGACCATTAACACAGATAAAATTGCATGCTTGTCTCCAAGATAACAAGGAATTTGTGGAAGTGAAAAGGATGTAACAAATGAGTTCCAGAATAAAAAGAAAGATTGTTATGTCTCTGAAAATCTGAACTCAGGTATGGCAAGAGAATGCACTTGTAAATTGATATACTTCTCAAAAATGGATGTACTTCTCAAAAAGTATCTTGTGAAGTTTTGCATCGCCTGCTGCAGTGGGTAGGAGAACAAAATCTAAGAATAACACTACTGCTTTCTGTTGATTGGTACTTGACATCCTAGGTTTTTATTAATGGTATCCTTTCTCCTTCATCAGTCCTTCAAAATTACTACTGTTTCCCTGTCGTCGATTGACTTTGGCTAAGCACTTGGTGACTAAGAATACAGATGATCATCTTTTTTTTTTTTTTTTTCCTTTCAAAAATTCCAACAGGAATTTCTGTGAAATTTGCAAGACTTCTGATCTTCATGTGTGGACTGAATGTATCACTGTTGCGATACATCTGAGAAGCATGATCATTCCAGAAATTGGTTGCCAGATTAGTAGTTGCTCCTTATTGTGTGACAATACCCGGAGGAAAATATTTGGAAATACTAGCTCTGCTAGAACTGTGCTTTTTGAAAATGACTGATTTTTGAAAAGCAGAGTAGCAAGAGGCATGGCTGTGCTTACGTCTAACTTAAATCATCAATAAGGAGAATAGTATTACCTTAATGTTAGAGATCCATATTTATAAGCTTTCAGTTTATGCATAACTCGTCTTACGCATCAAAAGCCACAAAATGTTAAAGACTAGATTAGCCAACTACGTACATAGCTGGATTAAATTTGTTTCTCAGTGGGCTTCCTTTTGTGATTGAAGAACAGTGCATATGCTGCTGCGAATGTTCCTTGCAGGCTGCATGCTAATAATACCGTTTCATACAGAAGGGTTCTACTATTATGTCCAGAAAAGTTTCTGATCCTCTATTTCATATATACAAAGTAATACAGTATATGAAAATATGCTAGCTTGAATGCAATATTAAACTGCGCTCTTGTTAGAGGTCCTTGTTAGCATCAATGCTTTGATTTATTTTATCTCAACTATACTGTGCCAAAGAATCATCATGTAAAAATGGCATCTTCTAGTAAATACAATTTGGATATGGTTCATTTCTATAATTTTCTTCTTTAAATGGATTTAGCGTATGAAAAATCAAGCCTCCATCTTGTTACATCCCCTTATTTACCTAACTTGCATTCATAGGTCATATGTAAGCTTGAGGAGGATGAGCACCTTTATAGTTAAAGTTTAATCACTCTGATTACATTGAATAAGCAGTAGTACTGTGGTATATAGTGATCCTTAGATTTAATTACAGCGTATCTGTAAACATAGCGTTTAGTGCATTTTCTTCTGGATTCTTAGATGCATGAGTAGGAGGCACGTATATGAAGTCTCCCAAATTGGTAACTTCTTATCACAATTGCTATCTCTTTTGTTATCTAAAATGTAATTAAAATACTGTAGTTTGCCTATACTGTTTTGAGTTCTAATCCACTTAAAGGAAGAGAAATGGCAGCTTTAGCCATAGTATCTTGCCAAGATTCATACTCCCACTTTGCTAATTCACACCTTCTTACCTAACTGGCTTTAAAAAAATACTTCGACTGATTTCTTTTGTTAACGTACAACCCTTCAAAAGTAGAATGAAAAGTTTAATGGCCTAAATACAGTGCAGTCCTATTTGAAAAGCCTGATTTATCTTCTGTGGTTCCTTTTTTTTATACTAGTATTTCCTTGTTATGCCCTTGGTATTTCATAGCTGTCCTTTTTAAGCACTGAAGCAATTAGTTTTGAGAAGGCTGATTCTTCAGGGTCCAGTGCTTTCTTGCCTTTCATTCGCCGAAGCTGTACATTTTAATGAAGTTGTTTCATCTGTGTTGCCAAACACTAGAATTTTGCTGCTTCAATTCTAATTATTTCTGCTGGCAAATGCTATGTTTTATTAAAGCTGTCAAGTGCACTGTTCATTAAATGTCCATAGTCTGTGGTGCTGTGCACACAAATTAGATCAGCTTTGCTCCTTGATAGATTATGAAGAAGTTAAATATTTTTATATAAACCTCTAAAATTGAGTCTAACAGCAATCAGTGATGACTTAGATCAGTAAAGCATACCTGTAGCTTCTTGAAACCTAGTATTTTGTCAAAAACCATCTATGATACATACGTTAAAACTTAGTAGTACAGCTGCGTATACTGTTTGTAAGTTTATTTTATTCATTAAGAGATCATTTTCCTTCCTCAAGATATCTACGTTGCATCTTGAATTCTAGTTTATATGTGTTTAGGGTAAGATAAGTTTTGTTACATATGCTTTGATATAAGTAAAAGCGTCAGTGCTAGTCTTTCAGTAGAGGGTTGTATAGTGTAATTGATCTCCATTAAAAGCAAAGATGGCTTCATTTTAATGTTACTAACCTGGTGAATGCAAAAGATTGCTATCATAAGTAACTACCAGCTTCTCTTGTAATTGCATATCTCAACAGGGAATTTTACTAGAAGATGTTTACTTCAAACATATGGGGCAATAATAGAAGTATTGTACTTGCAAAGAAAATATTTGAGTCAGCTCTCATTTTGGCACTTGCGGATTTTTTTTTGCTTTTATTAATTTTATATTCTCAATGTATGTGTCATTATCTTCGATAACACAAATAGGCATTCATGTTATTAATGTATTGTTTTCTAAATGTTCTTTAGGAGGAATTAATAAATATTGTGATGATAGACTACCAGATAAACACGTTGTTGATCTTTTGAAAAAATGTTTTTCTTACCCTTCAGCTACCTGTAGGAAATAACTTCAAATTTATTTTTAGTACCATGGCTTTATGGTATCTTTTTTCTGTATTGGTTACCTTATCTTTGGAAGAATGTAGTGTTTACACTTTCCAACATTGCTTTTAAATTTATCAGGCTATATTTTAAACCTTCAGAGGAACAGAGATTTTTTTTGTAGTCTTTATAGAAATCATAAATGACATCTCAGAGTGCTATGTAAAGTAAATAGAACTTTGGGGCGCTTGGACATATATTTTTTAGGGTTTGGTAGGAAACTACAGTTCTTCAAAGCCTGTGCGCCACTCTTCCTTGTCTCTTCTCTTTATGATCCAGTTTAAAGTGCTCTAGTAAGAATAGAAAATTCATACAGCCTGAAGTTGAATAGGAGGCTGTGTATGTTTATATATTTCTTTATCTGTTAATGTATTATGCCTTATCATGTATATTTCATGGTATTTACAGGAAATAATAGCATTTAATTTTAGTTTTTCAGTGCAGAAACAGAAATTAATGCTCTCAAAGCAACCATCTGAGCCTCTGCCTGGCAAAACCTTTCCTTCAGTAGTTAAATGTTTAAAGGAAAACATTTGTTCTTCACATAGCATAACCCTGTATACCACTGTAACTGAGGACTTTCCAAAGTGGCACTGAAGATGCATTTCACAGCATCCTGAATTTTATCAGACTAGTCAAGAAATAAAAATCAGGAGTGTCTCACTTGAGATCTTGTAACCAGTTACGTGATGTTTCCAGACAGGGATTCAAATAGTGTGGCTTAGCCTAAATGCAGCGCTGATGACTTAGTCCTGGCCCAACCCAAAAAGTGGCTTATAAACTAGAGATATCACTCTGAATGCCATTCACAGGTTGACTTGAAGTGAAATCTTGGAAAAACAGTAAAATATGTTCTTTGTGATTGCTGCTGGCTAGCAGTCAAGCAGCCTAATTCTGCACCAGCTATGGTATTTAGATAGTCAATAAGATTATCCCAAAGAAGGATAGATTGCTCTTGTTGTTTTCAAGCATACATCTGAGACAGAAGGTCATAAATACCTGAGCAAAGAGGTGTAGAAAATAAACTGTTTGTGGCCACCAGTGCTCGTCTCCTAAAGGAACTTTCAGGGAGAGTGTTCCTTGGACTGTATTCAAGGTCTGAAGTAATTTTTGTAATCTGAAATACTTAACCCAACTTCAGACCAATAATCTTTTGTCTTGTTCAACTTAAAATTTAACTTTTTTCAAAGGCCTACTGTCAGACAGGAGATGGATCAGAATAGGTGGCATATTCTGTGGCAGTGAAGTAGTTGACTGATATCAGTATACCGAGAGATTTTTTGGGAAAGGGAAGCGTGGAAGTCACCTAAGTGCATGTGAAAAGTCTACAATACATGAAATATGACAGGTTTTTCTTAATGTTGTTATTTTCACTTTGGATGTATGTTTCTATTTGGCTCTGAGTCTGAAAAATTGGATAAAATATTTCCTGAACCTTCTAGGGAGATTTGAAGTGTATTCAGGCTTTTTAAGCTTCTCATATTTTTGGCTTCTTGGAAGTTACCTGAGTTATTACTGTTACTAGTGTGAATAAATAAATATTTTGATTGCACTGCCTTATCCACACTTTTCAGGTTGAGTGTGCAAGTGTGTTAACTACAACAGAAGGAAAATAATTTCTTTATAAACCTTGATGCCTTCCTCTTATCAGTTTAGTCTCAGAAAATTGTGAAAAATCACTGAAGCAATCATCAAGCATAAGAAAGACATCATGAGTGATACAATTCGATGCAGAAATAGGTCTTTAATGTGCATGTGAAATTAATTTTATACTTATGAATGTATACAAACAAAACCAACAAATAGATTTTATGACTTACTGTGGGTTATCAAGCTGACACTGAAAAGAGTAAAATTAATACCATTAATAAAAGAAATACCATACAAAGGGAAATGTTCATGGTTCTGAATATATAGAGATTAGATTGATAAAGCTCTATGCCATTTCTAAAAGTCCTAAAATTTTAGACCTAACTAGGAACTCTTTCAGTTCAAAAGAACATGGGAGAAGTTTTGGTCCAAGATTTTAGATTTGGCTCCCTGAAATTGATATTCTCTACTAAGATATTTGGCTGGTTTTCCAGTATTTTAAATGTTGAACTTTAAGGGATTGAGAGAGTATTGCTTTTGTATTACTGCGTATTTGGAAGGGAACAGTTGTCTTCTAACCTTGCAAAAGGAAGACCAGATTATTTTTATTTTGGGGTTTTTTTTGTTGTTTTTACAGGAACACCAAGACAGTATACTTGGGAATACAATGCAAACTGTGATCGCCTTACTGAATAACATGGTCGCTAATAAAAACACAAACGTGATGTTACTCTTTGAAGAAGGTATGTTGTCTTTATCTTTATTCTCCTTACTGTAGATGTTTCCCAGTCTGTTGTAATATCTGGTACTGTGTGAAACTGTAGACTTGTATGTATTTATATTCTATAGTGGTTGTTAGATAATCACATTGTAACCAACTGGCACTCCTCATCACTTCATATATCTCCCTTACCGATTTGATTATAAATTTAACTTTTAGAAAGCTGTTCCTCCAAGAAAATGTGGTTACAAAAGAATTACTGACTGAAAGTTACGTTATGCACGTGAAGAATGGCTTTGGAAAGGAGTGGGCTAGAGCTCTGACCATAACAGTGCAGAGTGCAGGCAGAGAGCGCCTCTGCAAGTTCTTCCTTTTCTCACTGCTCAAACCTGTGAAGGGATAAGCTGTACAATATTTCTGCACTTTTTAAAAATCTAGCTTCTGTTCCAGTCCAGTGATGTAGACTAATGGGGTGGAGCCCAAACTGACCATGAAGTCTTAGTCTACAAAGCATTCCATGTCTTCATTTCACTATGTTTTATTATCAAATCTCCTTTTATTTAGAAATTGGTTCTGGTTTACAAAATGAAGAGAAAGTTTCTGCTGTTGGAAATCTATATAAATTTAAAAACTTGTTTAGAAATATACACATTGATAGCATTACTTTTGTTTATTGTTAATGAGTGAGTGACGTCCAGCAATACAGATCTACGCTACTGTTTGTACTATTTGTTTGGAACAAATCAAAGACCTAGATTACTGGCATAGCAGTATATAGCATATTCCAGAAGGAAAAGGAAGAAATTTGGATAGAGAGACAGTGAAGAGACAGCTAAGTCTCTTGTGAAGCCAAGAGTTGAGAGAAAGCCTTTTATAAGTCTCCAGGAAAAGGTTGGGTGGGGTGTGAGGGGGAAACTTCATCAGTGTAGCTTTTCTATAGTCATCACATCAGAGAAGGAGCCAGATGAGATATAGTATGATTAATGGTTTAAGTATAAACACTGATGGTGATTAGCAAATTTGAAGAATTGGATCTGCCTTAGATACGCGATTAAAAAAAAAAAAAAATCAGAACATGTACCAGCCTAAAACTCCATCAAGATTGGTAGTAGTGGTCATGCCCTCATTTTCGTAATTACCTTAGCAGTTAAAGCACTCACCCAGAAAGCAGAAGAGCTGAATTCCTGGTCCTTTTTACTCTGAAAGCATTGAATGGACAATGCCATCATTCAGGAGACGAACTGGAACTTGACATTGAAGCTAATAACATGCTCCTCTCCTCTGTTTCAAATAGATCTACTCTGAAGTTAGTGGTGTGAGAATAGGGCCAGAAGAAAAGAAAGAAGAGGAGAATATGACTGAATTGGAGAGGGATGGTTCATAGGATTCTGATTCTTTGGTTATTTCTCAGCAAACTGCCTATCACACTTAGAACTGCTTGGGGTTTCTTGGGTTTAGATGTATGTGCTGCTTTTACTATCTTTGGGCACATCTGCTCTGTGTCGGGCAAAATCCTAAGCTAGCACTAACCTGAGCTGCAACAGGATAACTTATTATAACTGCACTATGACATGCAAAGTTAGCTCAAGTCCCACAAGCACTGTAACCATGTAATTGGCATGCCTTACTTGAAGTAATATGCTCTGCCTTTCTGCATGGCAAATTAGGTGCAAAACTATTTAACATGACAAAATTGCATCCATTCCCTAAATATCCCCTCTTTATTGTCTCACAGAGCAAACTCCCATGTACTTTTTATGCTGCTCGTAGTATATCAGTGCTCTTTCACTTCTCATCTGCTCCAAAAATAAAATGCATCTCTTCCATCATGCTAGTTTCCCAATTAAGGAAGTGGGATAGAAACATTATTCAAGTCTTTTCTCTTTTCCTTGTGCTGTGTCATAAATGACTCCAGCAATATTTTCAGACTATTAGTGATAGGATAACACTAACTTGGGCTCACTGAACTTCAGCATCCTGACTAGGAAAAACAGCACAGCAGCCAAAAATAATTTATCTCAAGTAAAATGTCCCCATCTTCTGTCATCCCTTTTCCTCATTGGCTAATCTTCAGAGTACTGAAAACCTGGATTTTGGCCAGTGCTTTGTTGATTAAGGGCCTAACTGTCAAGTAAAGAAGCTCTGAAGTTTGGTTTGCAACAATGCTATGAAGGTATTGATCTTGTAATTGTAGACTGTAAGATTTTCTTTGAATGAAAAAGGGAGAAAAGGAGGATCCGGGGAACTGCAGGCCTGTCAGTCTGACCTTGGTGCCAGGGAAGGTTATGGAGCAGATCA
>NW_008794010.1:1088780-1092988 GCF_000699145.1 Aptenodytes forsteri
TGGCAGTGTTAGGTTAACAGTTGGACTTGATGATCTTAAAGGTCTTTTCCAACCTAAATGATTCTATGATTCTATGAAAAGTTATTCCATACAGACTGGAGGACTTTTTATCCTTTTCATTACCAACTGTAAATATATAGTGTTCACTACAGGAAAATACCTTAAACTTCCTCTGCTACTATCTTTGATATTCAACTTGTCATTTTCGAATGATTTTTGTGTGATGCAGGAGAACATGATCTAGTAAAATGGAAACTAAGCTCCCTCTTGCAGAAAAGGATCCTGGAGTCAAAATAGAAAAGTTGAACATGAGTCAGCAGTGTGCCCTTGCAGCAATAAAGGCAAACGAGGGCTGCGATAAGAAAGAATAACTGGAAGGTTGAGGAAAGTGATTATTCTCCTCTATTCGGCACTCATGAGATTTCATCTAGAATACAGTGTCCAGTTTTGAGCTCCAAACTATAAGAAAGACATCAACAGACAGGAGCAAGTCCAGAGGAGGGCAACCAAGATGTTTAGGAGGGTGGACCACATGGTGTATTTCCAGCCTCTGCCTGGTACTATTACATTAATTTATTCCTTCCCAAGTGCAGAACTTTGTATTTGCTTTTGTTAAACTTTAAGAGGTTTCTGTCAGCCCATTTTTTGAGCTCTTCAGCTTCTTGAGCTCTCTCTGAATTTTAGCTCAGCCCTTCATCACATCAACCTCTTGCCTCATTTCAATGTAATCTGCAAACTTGCTGAAGGTGCATGTTATTCCATCCTATTAACACTCTATGTTCATGCTGTTAATGAAGGCATTCAACATTCATGAGCTATTCTGCTGTCTTAAAAAAGAAAAAAGCTGAAGACAGTATTATGGGTCATCAATTTCCCTTATTTCCCCATTACAGTGTGATAATTAATTCATGTATATATGGAGCTTTAGAAATTAAAACCCCTAAATACTTGCTAAATATTATAAGGAACTCAGGTTAGGGCATCAGTCCTGTCAAGTTTTTTTGTTTCCAAGAGTCCAGACGTTAGCAATGAGGATTTCTTTCTGATTGTGTGTATGCCTTTCTTCAGCTGCCAAGAAGCAGTATTTTTGCAGACAGATCATTCAGAGACCCTCGTCACTGTTTCCTTTTGTGCCTGTTAGCCTTCAGCACTCTCTCCTGCTCAAAGGAGTTGTATTAGGTGACAGAGATTTTTTTTTAATGGGTTGCAGTTTACATGTTGAACTTCCCCTTTCTCAAGGAAATCTTGCATGATGGCACTTGCTTCATTACTACTTCTGTGATTTCATATTAATAACAATGATACGGTTGTGCATTTCAGCAACTTGCATACAGGGTGGATTGCCTAGCATTAATTTCTCTCTCCCCTGAACTCTGTCCTTTTGTGTGACAATACATCAGACATGTAATGATAACCGCTGGTAAGGTTTAAAGGTGAAATGGAGAATAGCATATGCAACTGAAGTCGCAGAGGGAATTTAAAATGGCCTGTACTTGTGTTATCAGCTATTAAACATTTGTTCTGTTAACATTAATGACAATTTCCACTTAATAATCAGAGCGAATAATACGATTCAGTTTAATTACTGAGACTGGAATTCAGTAAGGAGACTGGGATTAATATAGGGTCTCTTGTGAATAGTTAAGGTGAGATGCTAAAAAGCCAAGACAATAGTGGTAATTTTTAGCACGGTCTTCTAAGAATGGGAGACTTACCCTCTTTTCCTTCTGTCTTGGCTTCTGTCTGCCAGTCTCTTTCTTTCCTCCCTTTCCCCATCTTTTGAAATCACTGGACAATTTTAAGTTAACTCGAGAGAGCATAGAGGTCCAAATATACAAAGTATGTATTCATTCTATAATAATCAATATCTGAGGAAAGGAGGGAGACCCAGGTTAGTGCCATAGCTTAGGGAAAGGCGATAGTATGGGCTTATCCATTAAATGCTCCTGGCTAATGTACAGCAAAAGAGTAGTGCGATACATGACATGCACAAAATATATATATATATGTACTTGCACGTTTACAGAAAGAAAGGAATTTTAATATCTAAAATTTCCAAATTACAAAATTTTAAAAAACATTAAGTTTGCAACTTATTATCTTGGACCATCCCTATGGAAATCAGGTTGCAAAAAACCAAAAGATGTCATTTCACCTTCAGGTAGGAACTAAAGAATGTAAATGTGTGAGGAGCATCATTCTTGAACAGTTTTCCTTCTTTTATCATAAAGTTATGACATGATCAAAGTGGAGCTAACTGGTCTGAGTTTATATCCTGGATTATAACAGTTCTTACTGTTGGAGGTGAAACCTTCTCATCTGTGAATTCTATTTCCATTAGCATTTATTAAATTAAATTATGACGTGTAAAACTTATACTCTTATATAGTATTCTGAGGTCTACTAATAAGCCTGTAAAGATCTATTAATTAGTATACCCCCCTGGTCTATTCTGTATTCACTTCCCGTTTGCTTTTTAGCATATCTGCAGTCTTCTGTTTTAGCTTTGTAACCACTGAATTCAACAGTGTGTAGGTCAATGCCTGAGGAGGGTACCTATGTAATGATCCCACAGGATCAATCAGTGTATGGGAGCAACCCCCACTATAGCACATGCTTATAGTTGGTTGACATAGGATGAAGCAGTGTCAAGGTTTCGGAAATAGGGAAAGGGAGTCATCAGTGACAAGGATGGTGTCTTATTACCATGGAGGTAGGCAGATGCAAATCTGCAGGAAATGGGGTATTGTTAGTTCTACTGGTCATGAAACAACCAGCTATATATTACTTTGTGCTTGTCATATTAAAAGGGTTAACATTTGTCGACTAGAAAATGAACACCCAGTTCTAGATGCTAGAATCATCAGCTCTTAAGCAGGTGTTGTGTAGGAGTACAGTAGATGATCATCGGTTTCTATAGTCGTTAGGGCAGTCTACTGAAAAGGCATATTATCTGTATTGGACATGTTGTGTCTATTGACAAGCATTGACATAATGACAAATTTAGGCAAAAGTTGAACCACAAAGTCAGGTTTGGCTGCTTGATAAGTGAGTGGTGTTAGTGTGCAAGACTGCTTAATTATGTGGAAAGTGATGACTAATGACTAGCCAAGTGTATCACAGTACTTAAGGTAGTAAAACAGTACTCTAGTACAACTCACAGATATATAAACTCTTTATTTTGCCTTCAATTCAGTCTTTTTGTCACCTTTGTTTCTCTTCTTGTTGTGTTTCTGGGTTTGTTTGTTTGTTTGTTTCACAGATAGTTTGCACAAATTAAAAAAAGAAAATACTAAATCATCTTAATTGTCTGTAGTTAGTAGTGTTTTCAAACTTTGAGTCCTGTTTGTTCCCGGGTCATATTCAAAGGCAAGGAAATTCTTCATTCTAACTGTCGCATCATGTGCATTTTGCTTATAGGAGGAGTTTGGACGTAGTATATTAGAGTGTAGAGAAATGTGTTTCAATGGCTTTAGCTGCTTCATCGGGATCCTCATTCTGAAGAACTGAACGAAGCAGGTTGTTAGAAAATAAATCTTATAGGCTGCAATGGATAACTTCTGATAGTCTGTCTGCAGCTATTTATTTCAGGTAATGCCTCAAATTTATTACATTTATATAAGCAACTATTTTAAGAATGTATAAAAAGTAATTCCAAGTAATTCTGTCTTTAGGAAAGGTTTCCACTGTAATTCAAAGCTGATCTAGTAAATTGTTTGCAGCCCAGTATTACTTACTAATGAGTTTACATTTTTAGCTTTTTTGGAATCTCATTATACTCCATAAATGGTTTATAATTTTTTTTTCATGATGGTCTTATAAGGAGACGATGTGTATATGTAAAGTTCAATCCAGTCATGTTGAATTCAATGACCTTTTCCAGACTCTACTGCTGTGATCCTGTGTTTGGCTACTATCCTGAAGTAACCACCACTAGCAGTGTAAGCAGAGATGTTTGTCTGGATGGTTAAAAACAGTTTCCATTATACGGTACAGCAAATCCTAAACTTTATTCCTTATGTGTTAATGCTGTTGAATCTCGGGAGCTAAAGTAAAAGTGAAATTACGGGTTTTAACACTTAGAACAATAAAACTAGTCTTTAAGTTCTTAGAATCATAGAATCATTAAGGTTGGAAAAGACCTCTAAGATCATCGAGTCCAACCATCAACCCAACACCACCATGCCCACTAAACCATGTCCCTAAGC
>NW_008794010.1:1094640-1169002 GCF_000699145.1 Aptenodytes forsteri
ACCTAACGAGATCCCTGTACTCTTCTTGGGTTGCCTGCCCCTTCTTCCACAAGTGGTAAACTAGTACATGGTACTTCAAGCAGTTTGTGTAAAAACTGAAGTTCGTAAGGAAGGACCTTTAGTGGAAATGTAGAATGTCAGCTACAGCAGTTGTTATATCCACTATCATATTAAGAAAGCATGGTAGGTGCTTAAAGCAGGGACAATTATTAAAAAAGAAGAGATCTGCAATAAACTTTGTGGTCAGATCATCATAACTCATTTGCACCTCATGAAAGAAAGATCAACCTTCATGGGTGAGGTATCCTTATTCATCTTGTAGTCCACTGCTTTGACTTTCAGTCAAATGTCAAGAGATTAATTAGATTTCAAATGTCTTTGTGTGTCGTATTGTTAAAGTCTGTTAAACATTGCATATCCAAAAAGTGGCACTCATGAGACCAACATCCAACTTTAAGCTTTTTCTTAACACACAAAAAAAAAGTATCGGTCTTTTACATACACAGATCTTTAACATAATGATAGGTAAATGACAATGAATTCTGAGTTTTCTAGATAGACCCCAAAGGTTTCTAACTTACATAAATCTTTGGAGGATATTCTTCTACTTTTCACTTCCTCACAGATAATCGTATTTCAGCTTCAATGTCCAAAAGTTATTTGATTATGCTGCCCATAGCACAGTTTTTAAGAACAGCTTCTAGCTTCCTAGCCAGCTCTCTCTCACCTGCTGAATCGTCAGTGTTCATGAAATTAGGCAGTAGACTGCACTAACCTGGCAACTCAGATCTTCCTCCCTGCCACACCCACCTATGCAGCAGTAGCCTGAACTACTGTACAACACTGCGAAGACGTTGGTGTGACATTGCATGCAACTTTGATTTTAGGAATACAAGTGAGTTGTTGGAGTAGCTGGCTTCAAAGTTGCAGGATTTTCTTCCAAGATGGGAGAAACTAACTAACTCTAAGACAGTGATCAAGAAGAGGACCATGGATTAGTCATACAGGAGAAGTCTACTTGCAAGGGAAAGGCAGTAGTTATAAAATCCTATAAAATACATTACTTAAACTAATATGCCCTTAAAAAAAAAAAACAACCCAAAAACCACAGACTTAGTCTGTGAAGAAATCAGACACACATTCAGACTGCTTCTGAAGCCCTTTGCTCATTCCTTAGTAGCCCCTATTTATTCCTAGGAGGCAGGAGTTTTCTGCAAAACTCTTACAGGATACAATATAGGAATATTTGTTCAGTGACTGAAGATAGAAAATGTGTTGTTTCATGGCAGTACTTTATACCTGCTTATTGTACATCACCCTAAGCAAATGTAAAGCTTAGTTCATATGCAACGTATTGTGATTCTGGATGGAAAGTTTGGCAGGGAGAATAAGTTAGGGAAATCAATATGAGTAAGAACCTAAAACCAATTTTTCTGTGTTTAATCATTGTTTAGAAACAAAATGCTCTCAGTTAAATAAATGTAAAGTAAGAAATTATTTTAAAATACAGAAAATAAATGCAGACAGACTTGTATCATCCTGTCTGAGTAGTTGCATATGTTGCTTCTGTATCATTTGGATGTGACAGGGAAAGTCCCTCAGTTAGGAGGTGTACACCTTACAGCCTCTGCCATGTGGGATGTAAGCCTTTCACAGCTCCCTGCCAGTACTGTAGTAGTTAGTTCAGCTCTTGAGCACAGAAATGCCTCTATGAACATCTAAAGATAGTAGTTGTGTGTTACTACATTCATTTGAGTTACAGCTTATATGAGAAGTCCGTGGTGGTTGAGCCTGAAGAAGTCTCTTCTATGATGTTATGAAGTTCAGAATGTTTTTTAACAGTATTAAGACATGTTTTTCTGACCCAAAATGCCAGTCACTCAAGTGGAAGTGTATAGCATCACATGGGTAAACTTACAAGTCTGGTATCATAAAAGATAAGTGGGAATCATGTCAAAATAGCATGGTAGTAGTGAAGTCTTTGAGGAAAAAATAACCTGTGTCATCCTGTGATATTCAACAATACAGCCATCTGAAAAGGATGAAAATAGAAACGGTAATTGCTGTGAGAAGCAGTTATGCCATTCAAGTAGAACCAAGCCTGTTGTTGTTGAGAGCTGTACCCATAAGGTGCAAAATGTCACAGCACGCTTGCTAAGACTTCAAAGGATAAAATAAATTAATAAAGGCGCAACAGGTTGTTACATCTTGTCTTGCTAGTGCTGTACTGTAAAAGAGGACTGGCCTTTTCTGTGGCTGGAGTAGGCTTCCTGATACTATCCCTGTGGCCAGTCAAGCAGATCATCTTGCAGCATAGCTGCCTGATCAAACTACCTAAGATATCTCATTTATAACACCTAATTGATAGAAAAGGAAGGAGTAATAACAAAAAATGTTCAAAATCTTGTCATTCCATGATATTCTAGTCTGAGAGGCCCTATGCAGAAATCTGATGATATAACTGATCAGCTTAGTTTAATGGTGAGAAGTTAGTTCAATAAATATAGCAATTTCAAACCTTAGACTGTCTTTATATTTCTAATATGCCAACCATAACAGACATTTTTTATGCCTATCCAATTCCTAGACAAAACTAAGACTTAAGGTTTTGGCTGAGCAATTACACTGACTGTTAATGTTTGGAAGCAGAAAACTCATTTGAAAAATGAAATTTTTATGTTAAAGTGTAAGGCATTGATTTTGTATCTGAGGATGTGGATATCTGAAGGTTTCCTGATGACAAACTCAGGACTAGGAAAAAGGAAGAAATCTGCAAAGCCTCATGCTCCTTTTCACCCGCTTATCCATAAAAATGGTAGTTTTTCCTCTCCTCTAGAGATTGTTGTCTTTGCATTCATTCTAGGCACTGCTCTTCCTGCAGTCTAATTTAAGCATTATCGTTAGACATTATGCTAGTACTCCCCTGAAATGCAACCCAAATCATGTATTAGGACTAGTGGATTTGTTCAGTTTAAGAGAAAATTAATAACTAGGTAGAAGTGTAGCTATCATACTAGCTACAAGTTAACTTTTGATGACACAAACTATTTAAGTTGTTACAGATAATAAATTAAAATCTAATTATGATGATGTCCTTGTGTAGCTTGTCAGATGTAATTAGTAAGCTAAAAGATGATATTAAGGGATGGAATTAAAAATGTAACTATATATTTGAAAAGAGACCCAGTTTAAGTACAGTTACTATGCCATAGGTTATAGAACTTTCATATATTTTCTATTCTAGCTGTTAGAACAGTCTCGGTACGAAAGCAATGTATCACTGTCTATTTGAGGTAAGTGTAAAGTTGAAAAGGTACAAAGTACTATACACAAAATTAAACTACATCAATCATTACTCTGTCATAGAAGTAATGGTCGTCTTCAGATGTACTTATTTGATCCTGCTGAAAGAAGTTAATTTCGTCAATTGCTAAAAACAAGCACCAGTTTTGGCAGGACCAGATCTATGTAGTGGACAGATAAATGAAATCTGAGGTTTTTCACTGGTTTAAAGAATGGTTTGGGTTTTTTGTTTTGTTTTAGATGTCATAGCTCCCAGACAGCCAGATATTTTCCTCTTCTAAGTTATTTTCAGGAAAATGTGTTCATCTCACAAAATAATGTTTAAACTGTCTGTGGACAAATGAACTTTAAAATAATTTTCTCTTTGAAGCAGAAAAGTTATTATAACATAATGGAGAAACTGAAGTTATTTACATTTTTAAACCCTTTTTGAAAGCCCCAATTTGTACAAAAATATGAAGTAGTAGTCTATATTACTTAAAACTTTTCCTGTGATGTTTGTGTTTTTCCATCTAAATATTTTTTTATTTTTCAAATTTTACCTAAAATACAACATTTATATGTAGCCTTTATAGTCTGATGTTTTCTTCTGCTATTCAGAATCTAATCTTACAATATAGTTTAGCTTATTTTTCCCAAACACTCTAAGTTATATTTTTATGTGCATTTCGTATTTAAGTATTAATTTCTATAGGTAAATTTCTTTTGAAGTCTAAAGCCATAGATCCATGTCTACACATGGATTTTCCACCACCTTAAGGCAGTATATATTCAGGTGAGTGTTTGTGTTCTCATTAAAGTTATTTGGGAAAGTTACCACTCCTTAACTAGTGGGTTTTTCCTACAGCATTTGGTCAATGCCTTGTAGATTTGCGTACCCATGAGTATTTACATTTTATAGCAGTGTATCTGCACATAGTCAGTTTTTGCAAGTCAGCTGTTGGGGGAACCTGATTGATGCGCAGTTGAAACCTCCAGCTGAGGGACAGTGGTTATTTAAGCTGCTCTGACAAAAATGTAGATGCTCACCTGATGATACCATTTGATTTTTTTAAAAAATACATTTCATAAATGTGGTACAAACTTGTCTATCCACCCTTTCTAAAAAAATATTATTTTGTTTCTTTTTAGCTTAAGCTTTTTTCTAGTTGGACCAAGATTATATTTACGTAAGAAGGGTTTATGGAGACAAGTGTGTCAGCAATGACCTGTGCTCAAGCACATGTGGTGGATTTCAGATCTGAGTTTTAAGCAAATCAATGTGACTTTTCTTTTAAAGAGGTCCTAACTTGATAAACATTGGGGGTTTTTTGTTTCGTAAATAAGATTTAAAGGTTTCCATAGATGTCTCCACATTGTTAGAAGATACTGCGTCAGCTAGCTGTTCCTTCTTTTTGATTGGGGAAAAAGATATCTGCTTCCCTTTGAATTTTTAAGATGAATAGGGGAAGAAATAGGATATCTTTATAAAGTTTAAAGCCCTCTTCTGTCTTTTAGGAGATTGTAAAAACTGGGAAGATTTTTTTTCCCCCATTACCACCCACCTTTTGAAAAGATAAGGAAAAAAAGGGTGGAAACTTCTTCTTCACCTGCATCCATTTAGTTTCAACTTGTCTTATCTTTCCTGAGGGCCATTCTTTCTTCGCTTATCATATTGCAGGTTGCTTACTCAAAAACCTCTCACCCCTATTCCTGTGAGACTTGGCAAAAATCCGGTAAAGTGTTGTTAATGGATTTATTCACACTTTTAAAAGATCGTATTTCCTAGCTAACATGCCCAGATTGTGACATACAGCTTTTTAGCCAATGATACAGCCATGAAATATGACTTCTTTCCCTGGATGATAACAAAACTACTGCTACTATATGTATTATATAAAGATTGAAAAAACAGTAAAATTATCCATGATGGCTCAACAGTCTTTCCAATACACACTTTTGCTGAATAAACTAGCTGTCCCCTTTTCAAACACAGACGGATATTGTATATTTTGATCCCACCACCAAACCCAGAATGACGTGAAGTGTGGGTTTATGCCATTATTTATCTTACAAGAAAAACACGCTAGAACTGTTACTTACTATGCATTTTCTTCAGAGATTACATTGAATGTTGTTGAATTCAGAGAGCATGTGGTTCAAACAGCAACACAAGACGACTAATTTAGCAGCAGTATTTTGTCTATACTGTGAAGAAAAGTCATAAGCAAAGTAAGGAAAAGGCAGATACAACACCCAAAGGAACAGATTATCAAGGCAGGTTTAGGGGTTTTAACAGAAGATATGGAAAGAACAGCATTGCTTACAAGATTTTGCCTGCCCACGCTATGGGTCAGGCAGTCACTCAGACTGAGTCTGTGCATTACGGGGTCAGCCTGAATACAGAGATACTCAGTCTGGACTGAGTGCAACAACTGACTGGAGGCTCTGCCTAGCCCCCTGCAAGAAAACCTGTGTTCGTGACAGGTGTGCATACGGTCATGCTTGTAACCAGCGACAGTAACATATCCAGAAGACAGTAAATGACCACTCCTGGCAATAACTTCCTAATTTACTTCCATCAAGCTCGCCAGCGTTGGTGCTGCCTGTGATGGCCAGTCTCCCAGGCTGAGTTGTAGCCCACTATCCCAGTTCTGTGCAGTATTCTGGCAGGCCAAGTTGTGCAAAATGTTTGACTTCTTGCCATGAAATTGCTCGTCTTGAAAACTTTAATTGTATACATCTCTCACTTCTGGTGTCTACTTCTTGCAGCTTCTCTCCAGTTCTTGCATAATTTGTTGACAGTCCTGTTTTGCAGATCTTAATTCCTCCAGTCTTCCCATCAGAGCTGCTTTTACTTCAGACTTTGGATCCAGACTTCACTTTTTGTAGCCTACTTCCAAAGTCCCTCTCCCTTAAAGCACAATCTTCATTAAGCCTCATCAGTTCTCTCTTTCTAAAAATGTTGAACAAAGGCAAAGGACAAGCCTAGTTCAAATAGAGCAGAACCAAAACTTTGAGCAGATTTCAGCTATTTACAGGTAGCAACTGCATGTTGGTTTCATCTGGAAAAGTGTGCACTCCTGTACTGAAACTCATTGGGCATCCGTAAAGATGTTCGACATACTAGCTTTCTCTCTGAACCAGAAAAAGTGTTTGTTCACATAAACAGAGGGAAGCCCTATCAAATATGCCCTGATGCCACCATTCTGTAGGATATCTATTGCAATCCTGAATCCTAGATCGGAAGCAGTGACCTGTGTTGAATCTGTTGCAGAGCATATTATTTTAGAAAATGCTGGGGATATTACTTCATTGTTTCAAGCTACTGTTAAATTTTATCATCCTTAATGTTTGTCTCTTCACTTGAGATAGCATGGAGGAGGAACAAAGGAACATGAGCCTTTCATTGCAAGCTCCCCCTTTCCCCCCACCCCCATTGTGTATCTTATCAAACAAAAAGATTGAACTTAATTTCTTTGCCTGAATTTGCCTTCTAGAATCAGTGGTCTGGACATAAGCAGGCTGGAGGAGAAATGTAGGTGCATAGTGGTAGTGCCCAAGGCACATAAGAAGCGACACATAAAACACACCCTGGGACAGAATGGTGGAGGGTCCCTGTGTTGGAGCCAGTTGGTAAAGTTACTGGGACCCTGTAGTACGTTAATGCCTAATAAACACCTATGCTCAGCAGAGCAGACACAGTAGAGAAAAAGGAAAAGGTACTGTCGTGGTTTAACCCCAGCTGGCAACTAAGCACAACACAACCGCTCACTTACTCCCCCCCTGGTGGGATGGGGGGAGAATTGGGAGGGTAGAAGTGAGAAACAAACTCGTGGGTTGAGATAAAACCAGTTTAATAATTAAGAAGAGATAATAATAAGAATTAAAAAACATTGTAAGTAAAAGAGGAAAAAACAAACAAACAAATAGAGAGGAAAATAAAACCCAAGAGGGACAAGTGATGCAAATAAAAACAATTGCTCATCACCAACCAATCAATGCCCAGCCAGTCTGGGAGCAGTGCCCCGCCCCCCGCCAACCTCCCCTCCAGTTTTATTGCTGAGCATGATGTCATATGGTATGGAATATCCCTTTGCCCAATTGGGGTCAGCTGTCCCAACTGTCCCCCCTCCAAAATTTTTGTGTATCTCCAACCTACTCACTGGCGGGGCAGTCTGAGAAGCAGAAAAGATGCTGTGTAAGCACTGCTCAGCGGTAATTAAAACATCAGTGTGCTATCAACACTGTTTTCAGCACAAATCCAAAACATAGCCCCATACAAGCTACTATGAAGAAATTTAACTCTATCCCAGCCAAAACCAGTACAGGTACTAAAACAGGACTTGTGTACCAAGTTTCTTTTGCTGTTCTGTTGCATGTCTTCACAGATTTAACAAAAAAATCCTGGCTCTCTCAATCCCTCTCTTCTGTTCTGTGGTGGCCATCTCTTTCACTGTAGTTGTATCAATGTTCTTAACTTCTTTTTAACCTCTGAAGAAATTAGTTGCCCTTGAGCAAAGCAGAATCCTGATTCTCAGTTAAAGCATCAGATCTGCAGCAGGATCCAGTTCAGCTTGTTGTTGGGGAGGGTGGTATAGTTCACTGGTTTTGTTTCAAAACTGGGTGGCTTGGGCCAAGATAGCCTAGTTGACCAAACCATTCCATGTGATCTCCTTCCAGTGCTTATGCAGAAGTTTCCCCAAGAGTCTGAGCCAGTCTGTTACCATATACACAGGCTCCACTATTTCCAGCAACAGGTACCTGCACAGAAAATGTACTGTCCATAACCCAGTGTCAATAGACCCATGCTCCTATTGTGTGGGTCCTGTTGAGATAGGGGAGACAGGGTATGGAACACAGTATTTAAACACAGAGGCTTACAGTTCTTTCAGAGCTAGGACTGCCTCTTGATTAAATAAGCTGAGCTGTAGCACCAGCTGACTTAGAATCATAGAATCATTAAGGTTGGAAGAGATCTCTAAGATCACTGAGTCCAGCCGTCAACCCAACACCACCATGCCCACTAAACCATGTCCCTAAGTGCCGCATCTACACGTCTTTTAAATACTTCCAGGGATGGTGATTCAACCACTTCCCTGGGCAGCCTGTTCCAATGTTTAACCACTCTTTCAGTCAAGAAAGTTTTCCTCATGTCCAATCTAAACCTCCCCTGGCGCAACTTGAGGCCATTTCCTCTTGTCCTAGCACTTGTTATTTGGGAGAAGAGACCGACACCCCCCTCACTACAACCTCCTTTCAGGTAGTTGTAGAGAGCGATGAGGTCTCCCCTCAGCCTCCTCTTCTCCAGGCTAAACAACCCCAGTTCCCTCAGCCACTCCTCATAAGACTTGTTCTCCAGACCCCTCACCAGCCTCGTTGCCCTTGCAGCCTCACCAGTGCGACTTAGCTCAGTGCAGTTGTTTGAAGCCAAGATAGTTGGGGTCAGGTAGCTGTGCTGACAGAAGATGAAGGCTCTGTTGGTCTAGGTTGTACTAATGATGAGTATTAGGTAAGGCACTTTTGGGTACAGCCTGAGGTGACAGCATGATCAGTGTAATGGGTTCCAGCTCAAAGATCCTGGTGGTAAGGCTGAAAATGATGGAAATCATATCAAAGTAGAACAAGCATCCATGCAAACAAAACAAGATATATGTCTAAGCCACTTAAGAAGGTTAATAACATCTGAAGTGAAAAGTCTGTGGTTAGATTTGAGAGATTTAATCAGATGTGGCATTATTGGTATGGCCAGGTGATAGCAAATTAGAAAGAGAGTCTGCTGGTCCAAGTTATCCTAACACTTATTCGCAAAACAGTTGACCTAGCAGAGTAGGTTTAAGGCTACAGAATTTAACCTGGTCATAGCTGCAAAACCAGATTTACTATCATGTAACATCCTGACCTCTGTTTAAGCCCTTTGATCATGTAAGTGTAAATACACCGAGGCCACCCTGGACAGCTGCAATTACTAGTTGTCAGCTTTCTTTTCTGTTGTAAACTTAATTGATGAATAATGC
Source organism: Aptenodytes forsteri (assembly GCF_000699145.1). Taxonomy (NCBI): domain Eukaryota; kingdom Metazoa; phylum Chordata; class Aves; order Sphenisciformes; family Spheniscidae; genus Aptenodytes; species Aptenodytes forsteri. Next base: position 1,103,940 of record NW_008794010.1, read on the forward strand.
GGGACGTTACAGGAAACTGTGGTATAGATTCAGTTTTGTTGTAATAACCAGCAGCAAATTCCACTTAGTGGATACTCTAGCCTTTGCTTTTGTGCTTTGGTCTAGTTGTAACAATTGTAAAAGACTGTCACTTGAAAATTCAAGTATTTGTACTCTGTAAGTTTTCCTCCTATGGAAGACTGATGTAAATAGACCAAGAGAAGTAGTAATAAATATTTAATATCTTTTCTTACAGAGCATGACTTTTCAGTAGGGAACTGTATAGAGTTTTTACTCTACCCTTTGCTGAATATATGTGAGAACAGTAGTCAACTTTGTTTTATTTCTGCAATTTAAAACTGAAAACTTCTGACAATTTTCTGAAGCCAAGGTTCATTGGTCCTTATCACTCTCAGTCCAGGGACTCCTGAAGGCCTAGATAGAGCAATTAGTGCTGGTAATGTCATTCAAAGCTGTTGAATGCTGTCAATTTGTGACAACAGTTTAGGGCTGTATCTGCATTCTGAGGCTGTTCATATCTGGTCTATACAGGTTTTGTAAAAAAGGCAACTCTCAAAGTTTGAATGTGGTCTCTCAAGGATTTTGGTAGAAGGGAAAGTTGATGCCAAAGCAGAAGCATGTTAAGATATTTGAAGTAGATAAACAGGGTTTAATCTTGTGTGACAGGAAGTCTATTATTAAAATAGTGATCTCTTTAGAAGAATTTCTAGTTCTAAATTAAGCCCAGGATATAAATTCCCCCTGTATTTTATCACGTGGTAATTGTTGCAGGCTTAATCTTTCTGAGCAGTAAGTCAAAAGTCTTTATTGAATCTTTACTGACTCTGAATCTTGCTGAATGCAAAGAATCCCTAATCTAACAAAAATGACAGATTTTAATCTAGTGAAGAATGTTTCATCTAGTTTTTGCCATTAATTTGAGGACTTCATGCAGCCTTAGTTTTTCTAAAAAAGATAGACTATGTATTCATTCACAACATGCAAGCAGAAGTTCTCCCATGTAGCTGTGAAGCAACAACTGCTAATATCTCAGGCTAGTTTTAAAGGAGGTTTTAAAGACTGTTGCCTCACAAAGAGTAAAGTGTCCTTTTAGATACTCTTGTTCCTCATGCAGATCATTAAAACCTGCTGTTTGGAAAATCTCCTAAGCATCATCTAACTTCTGTCTGACAAAACCAAGATATTTTTTTTTAGTTGACACCTTGTTAAGGGATGAAATAGGGTGTATCGGCATCTGACTTGAAGTATAGCATGCTATAGAATTACTGTGCTTTATAAAATGGACTGCCATCTCTAATGTATCTCTGACATATGGGGAAAAATATCTAGCTGAAAAGCTACTATAAAGTTTACTTAATAGCAATAATAGTCAATCCAGACAATGTGATTTTATCTTATTACAGTCTTGGTTTATTTAATTCTTTTTTTGTGATGGAAGGTTGTGCTTGCAAGTACTGCACAATTGACATATTGAAAGACTGTATCAACAAAAATGCTTAAATCCATATGAAAAGAATTCAAGTTAGGTGTTTAATATATGCACAATTGGGGACAGAAATATTTGAAATGTGTACACCATGAAGTCACTGTATTATCTCCACCTCCATCCCCCACCAGGTCTTCCAGCTAGAAGGATCATTTGAGTGGGTGAATCTGCTTCAAGCAAAATCAGATGGGTTAATGCAGGCTGCCCGTTAGAACAGTTTAAAGCAGCCTAGCACAGCTTGTCAGGGGAGACTAGGGAGTACTCGCATCCTCTCTCTGTCTCACGCACGCACACTCACACACAATTGTAGGGGTAATAACCTCCAACAACTGATCACTAGCAAACACCTGGGAAGAACTACTGTTTGTCACCAACAAAGCTGTTTACAAAATGAATGTCTGTCAGGCAGCCTTAGCATTGTACTCTACTGTATTGTCAGTTACCTCTTGGGATGATAGCACTTGATTTTACATGCATCAAGGGCCTTATGCTCCCCGATTAACAAAAAAGCAGCCTGTTTGTGATGTACATAACATATGCATTAGTGACAGAACTGGCAGCAAATCTTATGACTCTGCTGGGTACTAAATTTCATCTCTGGAGAGCAAAAGTTTAATTTGAATAAATAATTTAGAAAGAAATGTTTCTTTTATGTCCAGTCCCACAAGCTGCCTGATAATGAGCATTTAAAGTTTGTGTGTACATCTTCAGTGGATCCTACCTTTCTGTTAAGTTTTTCACTTATCCTTTTGTAGTAAATGTCCAATTATTCTCAGCTGCTTATAGAACATAAGAAGCAGATAGCTTCTTCTTCTAGAGATTGTGGTGCCAACAACATGGTATCCAAACAAATCAAACCTGAGTGCTGAAATGAGACACTATTAATGTCTTATCAACACTGTGAACAGATCCCCTGAACATCATTACAGTCCATAGTCATGTAGTATTCACTCCTATAAATTTTGGATTTTTTTTTTTCTGATAGAACTAGAAAGCATTTGGATGTTCTTATAACTATTTTTGGAAGAAAGTTACCTTTTGATCCTTCATTCCATCCCTGTTGAACAAGTTTGTGTTCATGTTCAATGAGTTATACTCCTAGGAATGAGGACTGTCTCAGTAAATCTTGTCTAGAACAAAATCCCCTGCCTTTAAAAGTTGGATGCTGTGTAGCCACGTGTGCTGTGAACTTAGTTTCAAACAGCTTGGATATCTTTTCTGAATTAATTATAGTATGATTGAGTCAATCTGATGCAAAAACTTGAATTCAGTTGAAATTTTGTCACAGAAACCTTAATAAGATTCTAAGATGGGAAACTCCTTTTTTCTTTTTTCTTTTTCTTTTTTCTTTTTCTTTTTTTTTTTCATTTTCAAAAGCAGAAGCAAATCAGGAGCTCCCAAAGGATCAGTGATTATACTTTCAGAAATACTCCTCTTCTGTGTATGTCATTCTAACCACATCTTTTCATACAGAACAACCACAGTCTTGCCTAGTTGGTGTAATTTGTTATATTTTACTATTTTTGTACTGACCAGTCAATCATATTCAATAATACGTGATTTTATTATTCCTAAATTGTTCAAGTTGCATTTTTACTATCTTTTATTACACAGATACTTTTTCTTAATGAGAGAATCCACTTGGTTTTCTATCTTTTAGTTGGCTGTTCTATACACCTATTGGTCTTAATCACCTACATGTTTGTTCCATAGATTAAATTTTAGAAGGAAGTAAATTTCTGTGTTGGCAGGATTCTCTTTGGCTGAGAGAAGTTTGACATGGTTCCCTGGGGAGTCATCAGTTCTGTGCTCTTTCCTCACGAGTGAAAGATGCCACCTATAAACTGCCTTCTAACAATAACCTTTAAACGTTGCTACTCTTGAAAAAGTGAAGCAGAGCTATGTCACGCTTTGACTGCTGCAAAGCAGACACAAATCTTGCCACTGCGAATATCAGGTCTGTATTCCTCTCAGGCATCCACACTCAAGATAACAGAGTACTTCCTAGTCTACTTTCAACCTAGTTGTAGTAAAGGTGGTAACTGGCTTTTCTTCCCTGGTTGTCATAATCCTTACCACATCCATTTTTCTGCGTGTGAGGGCAGGACTGCCTGCGCTGGCGCCATCAGTCAGTGCCCCCCACCTGCCATGCGTGTAGGAAAAGCTGAGCCACAGACTCTTCCCACAAAGGGAAGCTCTGAAGAGCCTTGACCCACTGCAGTGTGACAAATTCAAATGAGATTTTTGTTCTTCAAACCTAGTGATTCTTTATTCAGTCACAAAACCTTCAGTCACTGTCCCAGTACTAGGAATAGACTATCTAATATGTGCAAAATTTTCTTCTTTAGATGCTATTCATTTTTAAGATCAGAACAGAAAATAATTTTCAGGGCAGCAGTCAGACAATTGATATGTTCAACAGCCCTATCGTTTTCTTTCCACTGGATCTGACATTCATAACTCACCAAATCTTGAAATCGGTGGTGACCTAATTTTCTGTTCTAGTTTATTCTTCCCTCAAGAATATTATAATACTAACACAAATAGTTCCTAAAAGATAAACAAAAACAAGTAATAAACAAAAATAACAATAAAAGCAATGAGCCTCTGTTAAAAATGCCATTACCCTAAAGGTACCATTTGCTTTATGTTGCCTATTTTCAGTTGTTCAAAAGAGGAAACCTTGAGTAGTAGGGCTGTACTGCAAAGAATGCAAATTAAATCCCAGGTTTATGTAGGTAAATAAGGTTTTATGAAGAATCTTTATGACACTATGTATGCTCACTGATAAGCTAATTCCTGTGCAAAAGAATCTATCAGACTACAGTCCTGTGTTTCTCCGTAGCAATATTTTTAAGTTTTATCATTAACATTAAAAAGATTATGAAATATGTTTTCTAGTTAGTCTGGCAGTATAATTTCTAGTTCCCAATGTGTTATTATTTTGAGTCATTTAAAAAAAAAAAAAATCAAAAACCCCAAGCAGGTCCACTCTGTAAGTAAAAGAAGGAAGAAAAGTCTAGTGAATATATATTCGGTAATATCCCTGGGGAGTCAGTTGTGTAGGTGTGATACAAATGGGAAAAACAGCTCTCCAGAGAGCAACATGTAGAAAGGAACAAAGAGAAACCTTTTTGCCGGGCTGAGGGTTTTGCTGCTGGCTGCTTGGCTGTGTGGTGGCATTGTTCGGAGGAAGTGCACCTGCTCTAACATTTTCTTCAGCTGGAAGCAGACAGGTTTGTTGAATGCTCTAATTGCTGGTAGGCATGAAAGGATTGCCTAGAAGATTGCTTCCTAGGCTGTCCTTTGATGTTTTGTATGATTCAGAAGCGAAGATTTCTTTTCCTTTATCCATCTTGCTAATAGGTGAGAATAAAATATCTCCTCTCAGCTTTCATTCCAGAAGGTATCATGGCACATTCTGTCCGATTAGCTGTATCATGGGCCAAAAGACTCCTTTTATCTTTTGAAAAGATTTGTAAAACACAAACATAGTCATCACAGTCCACATTCATAAAGCACTATCAGCGACGTGTTCAGTTCATTGCAGGGGTCTCTGGGCAGGAGAAATACTCTGCTGTGAACACTAGGTTTGTCAAATGCTATAAAACCATGGCTAGGAATTTTGGATGCAGTTCTTTTAATACATATCATGAATCTTGGACTGCAATTAGAACAGGTTGGTTGGTTGTTTAATTCCAGTTATGTTAATTTATAAGCACAATAATTCTAATACAAAATCCAAGTTTTGCCTTATTTTTCTGCAATATTTGAATAGCAGAGAACTGCACTGAGGCTTGGTGTTTTGAAGAACCTCCTTTTACAAATAAATATAAGGCATGACTAGTGCACTATGAAGTATTGTAGTAAATCTAAACTGTAACTATAGCTGTAAATGATATGATGTCATATATTTTAATTGCTGAAATTTGCAAATTAGTAAACAAAAAAATCTATAGTAAGTTAATTAATAAGTTTTTACTTAACTCTTTTAATAAGAAATGCCCAGCTGAAAGAATTTATGATGCATTACATTAACCCATGTAAACTGTCACTAACACTTTTCTCTTGACAAAGTGGACTGTTACCAACATACTTGGAAGTACCAGAATACTTAAAAATATGTAGCTTTTCTTAGTAGAACAATCTTCCTTGATTTAATCAAGTTTAGCTCTCCACTATGATACAGAATTCAGATTCAGATCCACCACTTCCAAAGTTCAGGACTGCATGTCATTCAAAAGCTGTACCTTTTGAATCATAGCCTATTTTACTTTCTAATGAACAGCTGAGAATTACTGCATAAGAAACTTACGTCTGTTAAGTATGTCTCAGAAATATATTGTCTGAAGTTTTTAAAGATAAATATTGTTTTAGGCATTATTGGAAATTAAGAAGCATGTGGTTCTTGAATCACTTGTAAAATCTGGCAGAAAATCTTCAATGTATCTTCTGAAACTTAGACATCCATATGCAATTTTTATATTACGATTTACTGAATTATGAATACAGATTCCTTTTTTCAGAATGACATCCTCTTTTTCAGACTATCTGTTGTGGGATTCAATTTTTGGAATGCTGAGACATGTTGTCTTTGAACTTTATAGCTACCTTTTGAGTAAATTGGTTACAGTGCCAATGGCCAAGGCCATTAAATTTCTATTGAATTTTGTCATGGTCACTGTAAATTATACCAGCTTACCAACTTTCTCTTCCAAGGGCAAAGAATGTGTATTTTGTCTTGTGGTGTAAGCAAGGAGTATATTTACATGTCTACAATTGTGGCCTCCAATTTTCATTTTGTTGTGTCATAATAAGGTATTTTAAAGATCATGTCTGGAACTTTATTTACTTGGCAAGAGGTCAGTCTGTTTTACTTTTTTATCTGTGGAACCGAGTGTTTATCAGGTTTCTGTATGAATCATGCAGTGTGTTAGGGAACATTTTGCACCAGTGTTTTATTTTAGATGTCTTTGTAATAAAGTTTTGATGTGTTAAATTTTCCAAAGGTATTTTAAGTCCAGGAAAAATTTTTTTTCCAAAAATTTCCAAATTTAACATGCATATCTTTGTACATATAACTCTGTGTGAGCATGTATCTACCTATATACAATCCACTAATTCTGATGTTTTCATTAACTAAGTAAATGTGAATGTTCTGGTGTATTTCAGGTGTTCGGAGGCAAGGTTGCTAATACACATACCCTCAGAATGTAAATACTTCAAGAGAATAAAATCTAGGTGATTATATTAGTCATGTCTCGATGGGTGAGAAGAAGGTTGAGCGTTCGGTTCACCTCCCCATTCACCGAACACCAGGAGTGAGGCAGTTGTGAGACTCAGGCTGGTACAGTCAAGGGAATAAACAAGTCGTTCTCTTCAAATTTGAAAGGGAAAGGATTGCAGATCAGAGTCGTGGATCCTATTGTTTCGTTCACTACTAGTCATTCCCTACTTAGTGCTATAAATGCAGAGAGGACTACTGCCTAAAAAATTCTTGATGATGACCCATACAATGCCTTCATTTGAAGGTGGCCTTCTCAGTGTTAATCTCCAAGTTACTGTTTTAAGGGTTATATGTAAGCCATCTAGAAATAATAGGGGTGACTCATTCATTTTGATGTGGCTGTGGGTTTTGTAGTCATATACAGGGAAAAACAGAGTGTACTTGGATATACCCCTGCAGGCAATTTTACAGACCTCGCTTTGATAGGGGCCAACTCTTACTGTACTGTTTTCTTAGGTTTATTCTAATTTAGCCTGGTGAAAAAAGGCATTGAATAACCACAAGTTTTGTATCGGGCAGACATACAATTATGTCTGGGTTTTTTCTTCTTGGTGGGTATCGGTGACATCACTTAAATATGTCTCTGCATGCTATCTCATTTTTATATGAAATGTTCAGAACTGCAGCAGAAACTGTACTTTAAAAAAGGAGGAGGAAATTAAATGTGTGAGATTAGACTGATATAATTTTGAGAGTTTGGTTTATGCAGACAAAAACCCAGGAAATTCAAAGCTTAGCCTGAGCTGTAGTCCATCAGTCAAACTTTTGTGGAAGAATAATGCTGGTAATCATAGAAAACACAAAAAGATGTGAGATATAAGAAGGGTGCAAGTCTTAATAATCCTGACCCATAACTGTATTCTAAATGAATGTTTTTGTATTTAATTTCCTGAGGAAAGTATGAAGGATGATGAATAGGGGAGGAAAATATTTCATGGAAGTTTAGTTAATTGATGGGGCGGGTTTCAAAGCAAAAATGGTTCAACACCCCACAGATTTGACTACTCTCAAAAGCTGAATGGTGTAATTACATATTGAATTCTACAATGTCTCACTTTAATCTTGTACTGATGTTTGTGAAAACATATACAATTACTTTTTAAAGGAGAACTTATAAAAGGAATCTTCTTACTTCAGTAAAATCAGTGAAATACTTGTCATTTTTGACAGTCATGGGGACTAGAAGCTAATATACTAATATACTACAATGTTACTACGTATGTACACCCAAGTCACAGTATGACTAATTGCCAGTTTAAAAGATGATAGTTTACAAACATAATTATGTTCTTGGTGAGGAAGAAAGTATCTTTCATTCCTTATGAAATTCTGAAAGAAAAAGATTAAGATCAAATATAATGAACTCAGTCACTTTGTATTTGAAAGTAAGAAAGATTCTGAATTGAATTGGTGTTGCCTTGAAATGGATTATATTTTTTCTTATATGTGAATTGATTTGTGGGTTAAGCAAGCTACAGGAGCTGATGTTATTAAATTCTAAAGCAGCTGAAAAAAAGTTTCAAGACAAGAAGGTATTTTCAGGAAACTTTTTACTACCACCAGTCAAACAAATCTTAATAGCATTTATGGTATAGTATTCAGTATTTCATTTATAATGCTCTTATGAATATATTTTATGTTAAGCATAACACTGTTCAATTCTACAATTAAAGCATACGGGGAAGGTTGTAATTGGCAGACCAGTTAAGAAAGAAAACTTTAGGCTCCAACCTTGATGTGTCATTTTGTAACAGCCTGGAGAAATTGCTTAATTCTTGTGACCAGAAGCGTTGTGAAGGAGACTTGTGTACCAGCATGCTACAGGAAAGTTTAGGATTCAAAGTATGTTTTTATTTAGTGAATGTTACATAATTTTCCATGTAGCTAGCAAATTTGATTGTATCAGTTTAGCTCTCTTTATGAGCTGCTCCAAACAGAAGAGGAGGTAATTATAATATTGAAGAAAAAGAGGAAATTTAATAAATATTCATAATGTATGTGAAATTTGGTTTTATGCTAATATATTAGTTTTAACTGGGCTACCTTCCACATTGTTCTTTTCCTGATAGTCTATTCTTTTTTTTGGTCTCACTTTCAATGTAGGACTGGCTCATCACATCTGTAATCTCCTAATAGAAACTGTGGCTCTGTACTTGGAGGCAGATGATAAAAGCAGCATCAAGACAGCAAATGCACTGCTTCTGTCCTTGCTCGATATTTTGCACTGCATGCTGACGTATACAGCAAACATTGTGCGCCAGACATTACAGGTATGGAATTTATTTCCTGGGGTCACCACCATCTTAAACAATTTTTTAGATAACTTCCTGTTATCCTAATAATGAAATTCCTACTATTCTGATTTTATTGAATTTTTAGTTTGGTGGAAAGAGAAGAGCATGTATTTTCAACTGCATATCACTGTTTCATGTAGTTACTCGGCTAGACTATCCATACTAGCCTCACTATATGCTGGAAACACAAGATCCTAGCTGACACTCTTGTTTCTGTACTCCATAAATAGCTTAATTCAATATTTGCTCAATGATAGTTCAAAGCATTTTTCTTCTGTTCATTTTAAAAGAAAAAGATTACTCCATAAAAAATAGTATCTTTTTTATTATAAATCACACGATTACTGTGCTTGAAAAGCATATGTAAACTCTGCATGTGTGCTGACAAAAGTATTTCCTCCCTTATGCTGATCAATTTGTCTTCCAAGTTTCTGTTTGAACCACTGCAAATCATGGCATTGGTAGGACTTCCTCCTCCAGTGAAGACTTCCTCCTCCTTAAAAATGGAGCACAAAAAGATACTATGCAAAGAAATTGCACATAACGCTCTTAAAAACAAAACAGGAAAAAGCATTCATCTTTTTTTAGACATGATGTTAAGCTAGCAATATTTGCTTTGTTTTTAAATGATCTGCCAAATTTCTAAGTTAGTCAGCTGGAAGTAACTTCTGTATTTAGTCTGCAAACAACACTTACTCTTCGTGTTAGGTTTTTGGTGTTCTTGGGATTATCTGCTGAAAAACAGAGAAGCCTGTTAGGTCCAATATATCTGGAGGACAGAGATTCAAAAGATTGCAGCCAGGTTGTATTGAATTTCAGGACATGGCTTCTTTATTCTGAAAATGTCCTCTTCTGTGGGGTTTTTTTGGTTGGTTTTTTGGTTGTTTGTTTGTTTTAAGAAGGTTTAATGTATGAAGTGGGTGTTGAAAATTGAGCCTTTGTTTTTTTCTACACAGGTTTACATAATCAGTTGTGTTATCAACCAGATATTTCACTAAGAGGTGTTGTTTTTTTTTTTTTAATTTTTGGAAGAAACCTAATTTAGAACTGATGGTACAATAGCTTCTAAAGTCTTCTAATAGCAGGTTCTGTAATGCATTTCAAATTTTGTAGGCTAATTGCTGATTGTCATATTGTTGGCAGCACTCCATGTAATCACAGAGAGCTAAATTCTGTACTCCATGCAACAGTGGTGAGGCCAATTATACTGGAGGACACATATGAGGAGAGAGGATCTTGCACATGGATTGGTAATATTAGTGGAACTGATGATTTTTATTTAGATAAAAAATTAAATCTATACATTCAAAGCTAAATTCTATTCTGGCTTTTCATTAATACATCAGTTGATTGATGCACTAAAACTCCAGCTCCAGTTTTGTCCATTTCTAGTCAAAGTAATCTGCTTTGCCCTGGAAGGCTAATGGGTAAAAAGAGGCAGCTGGAAAATCGAGTTTTGAAGCATAGCTCTGCCCTCTACCCCTATAGAAGTAATTTTACAGCGGTGTTACTTGCTTCGGCATACTTGTCTTGACAATACTCATCACAGGGCCCCTGTGGGTTCTACAGCTGCCTCAGTACACATGCCCTATTGAATGATAGCCATTAGTTGGTGACTGCCATTTACCGTGCATCTACATAATATTCCACTATCCATGTGGCATTAAATGCATCACTGTAGTGATAACAAATATTCTTGGATCGTTTTTACAGGTGTCTTCTAAATAAGATACCTTCTAAAACAGAACTTGAACTAGAGAATCAAATTTTCTCAGATTATCCACTTTTGAGGCTTAAGTTGACTTTTACAGATGGTACTACCTCCACTTGAATCCTTTTTATTTAAGCTTTTTATATGTAAAGTGATAACTTTATCCAGCTGCATAGGCAAAACATGACACCACTTTTCATTTGCATTTCAGTACTTTATGCTGAATGGTGCTGATAACTGTATCCAGCTTCATTCAAGAGTTTGCTCTCTGTGGTCCAAGTACTTGTGTTTTAATGGAAATGGTACAAAAGTTCAGATTAATTTGCATATCTCTTTTGGAGCAGTTTCATCATATCATGTTCCACAGCTGATCCACAGTAGCTGAAAGTAATTTGCAATCTTGATTTGAGAAGTAGACTCTAGTTAGTGACTTAATGTAGGTTTAAGCGTGGTATAGTGTGTATCCTTTATATATATGTAAAGTATAATTCCTTTAGTGATATTGTTCATTCTCTTTCCAAAGACACTAAATATATAACAGTGAAGGAAAGTAGTCAAACATCCCTGATGGAGAAAGTCTTTCTTCTCATCCAAGCACTAACCAGAAAAAGCTGTTGTAAATTTTGCTGAAGTGAAGGTGGCTTACTTCCCTTTCTTGATTAATATAAACACTCCATTTTTTTTGTCTTCTCTGTACTATGTCTTTTTGCCCTTCTTGGACTTCAGCATTCCAGGTCATTGTGGTGAGTCTCAGTGAGGGACGTACCAATGTGTCTTATTACCTGGAGAAACAGCTCTTCAGACCTCTTTTATTTCAAAATTCTTTCCAGAAGAAAGGCATTACCCTTTCAACTCATCAGTATCAACAGCGGAGCTTCAGCAGTAGTGTCTCTTGTCTCAGGGGACTTGCTCCTGCGTTCACCTAACCAAATGAAAAATCCTCAAGTGTTACACTTGGATGATGGTTTTAGGATTGAGCTTTAAATGAAACACAATGCAAAATGATTTTTAAATGTGTTCTTGACAAAATGTTTACATTTTCCTCTAGCAGCTAGACTGTATAGGGTCATGGTCCAAAACTGCTGCAAGATAATGAAGTTAAACGAAAAATCTTGCAAGCAGACCTTTCTGGTGTCCTGGGGCAGGGATGGGTCATAAATAGCACTGCCTAGGATGGCAGTGTGTTTTGATGAGGGGGGATGACAATGGTCAGAATTACAAGTAGTAACAGATCATATCACTGACTTTGGTCACTTAAGGATTTTATTTTTCCTATCTAAAAAATAAATTCTTATAATATATTATGAATATTTCAGGATACAAAATGAGTCAGATGGGCAAAATTGGACATTATTGCTGAGAATCCTAACTTTTCAGTCACCTTGATTTTCTTGTTTTGAGTTGAACTTAAAATTGTTCCTGATAAAGGAAAAAAAAATAGTTGAACTTTACTGTTAAAATAGGCATGTCGTTGAAAGAGAAAACAAATACATAAAACATTTATGGCTTTAGAGGTATCTTTTGCCTACACAGTTTATAGCATTTTGCTGAAGAAATGTCACGTAGGTCAGTATATTCAGCCTGTGCAGAGTGGGCATGACAGCAGGAGTCCCTTTTGCTTTGTGCTTATTGTTACAGACACAGGGAGCGTAACTGCTCATTGGGAGCCCAGGAATACTTAACTAGAAAAGAGCGTACAAGTCTCCTTCAAACTTCCGTTCAAACTTCGACCACCTAATGGACCTAATTTGCTTCTCATAACGGAACAGTCACCAAGGCTGCTTTTCATTTTTTCTCATCTTATTAAGGCACAGAAATCTGGCACAGGAGGGGACACGCAGGCTGCTGAAGACCTTCTGCTTATCAATAAACCCCTGACGGACCTAATTAGCCTGCTTATTCAACTGGTGAGAATTTGCTTGTTTGTAAGCCTTTTGGAATGTTGCTGAAGTTGGAATTATTCAACTGAATTCAACATCTTAGAACTCTGTTTACTAGTTTTTCATTGTTTATAAGCTCCCACCTAGTACAAAGGAAGGACTAACAGTTTTTAAGAAATTATAGGTCGTAGTGACTTGCAGGTTACAAGTGACATCAGACTAAGTCTGTCCCAAGCGTAGAAGTAGGACAAGGGACAGGCTGCAGATTCTCAGTTGGGATACATACGTATAGCCAAATTTTAGCCCTTTAGATCTAGTGATCACTGCGTAGGGAAAGGACAGTATTCAAAATTTGAAACAAGTACTGCTACCATTAGAAAAGTCAGTGTACTTAAAATTAGTTTGCAGTGAGTGATGACTTTTAATATTATTTTCTTGTTTTTGAGCCTTCTGAGTTTTTCTCAAGGGTTTAGTTTTATTTTAACATGATCCTGGGGGATTTACAAGTGGGAATGGTCCCTGGTGATCTGTAAACATCTTTGAAGTCTGTCTGTTTAAAGTCAGTCTTTTCCAGGGTTTACTAGATGTCACAGTGCTGCATTGAAATCTTCACAGAGTGCTATATTGTGGCCCTGACGCATCCCATCAGCTCAACCTCCATCATACTGTGCCAGAGATTTGTCTTGGCTCTGTGTGTAATAACTTGTAGTAGAGGAATGCTTCTTGAGCCGGACAGGGTTTTTAGAGGCTGCCTCAGCCTTTTATTCAACATAAAGCCATTAAAATGGTATGTGAGAATTTCTCTGTGGCGTATCACACTATCCGTTCCAGGTTATTTCACTTAGAGGCATTTCAGATTCAGTTCTCTTCCAACCTCAAATTTTTATTTTGTTTTCATTTAAATACAGGTTTTCAGATGTATTATGATATGAATACCTGTGACTCTTTTATTATCTTTAGCACTGGCTGTCACCTTCTATTTTGGTGAAGAGTGTGATTCCTTTTTTATTAATTTTTGGCATTATACTTGTTGCTAAGTTCTCCTTTGATGGATTTTTAACCAGCTATTGACAAAAGCTTTTTGGAAATGTTCACTGAATGACCTAAGACAAAGTAACTGAATTTCAACTATATAATATTTCATCTTTATGAATTCTGTTAATTTATTTTCTGTTAATTTCTTTTAAATCACTATATATGATAAATAGTAAGACATGAAGAGATGCAAATGTTCCTTTAAAGTGAAACTAGTCATAAATTTAAATTCCATTAACTCTCTAAAGAACAGAAAATTAGAGGCTAAGCTGTACTCAGCCTATACCACCTGGAAGTCTTTTATAAGTTTTTAATTAAAGGATAGGATAATTGTATAGTTAGCATGTACTGATTAGATTCTGATTTGCCCTTGTATTTCAGAAGCATGGCTACAAATTACCACTAGGTTTTGCTTTGTTCTGTATTTCTACAGATTCTGGTATGTTTAAAATGCTTATTTAAAATCCGCTGATTTTAACATACGGGTAAAGAGTAAAGACCGATGGTGCTGCTGCTTTTTTTGTTTGTTTTTGGTTTTGAATTTGTTAAAGATTTTGTAAAAAGTGAGGGATTTTCTGTTGTGTCTATGTGGTGTTCTTGACATACATGTGCTTGATTGGATATACAAAAGTTATTTCAGCTAAGTTTGTTACATTTTATGTCCTTTACCCATTGCTGTATTAAACATTTCCTGTTAAGTTTGGAAGAGTTTGATCAATGGAATAATAATTTTAACATTTTGGATCCACTTGTTTAAAATGTTTTATGCTCTAATCTCTTTAAATAGGACGAGATTCTTTGTGAAGTTTCTCTCAAGGTCTCTCAAGATGTATATGCTCCCTACCCCTCAAAAAGACTCAGGCCTACCTAAGCTTAAGTTCTGTGGAGCTACCAACAGTAGTTCTCTGTATTCATTGAGCTGTGTGGCTACATAAGCCTTTATTACTGTTTTGAGGCATTTATTTCTTTGTGAACTTTATTTTCTGGAGATAATGGAGGTCTTAAATTCTGAACTAACCATCACTTTAGGATATTGAGTTAAAATTATTTTCTCTGGTTTGCTATTTCTACCTATCTTACCATATTTACAGTTTCTTATGTCACTTGGAATAATTGCTTTCCCTCATTGATATGTTTAACACTGAAGTAGTTGATTGTTCCATGCCCCATTGACTTCTCTATTTATTTTCCTCAAGTTCTACATGTTTATCTCCCTTAATAATCCCACAAAAATCAATGTGAGTTTTCTTGAAAATGTCAAAAACTTAGACTCAATTTTTCTCTTCTGTAATTCCCTTCCCTTCTGATTTACTCTCACTTAGGGCATAGCAAAGCAAGTGTAGGAAACCTAGATAGCATGTAAATGAAACTTCAGAATTTTTAAGAACGTGAAAGAAGAAATAATTACAAATTCTGTCATGCAGAAAACACTGCAAATATGGAGAATTCAATACTTAATCCTATAATCAGTCTGCCTTTAATTGATCAATAAGAAGAAAATAAATTGAGCATTTAGTCTTCTGCTTGGCAGCTTTGTGTTTAAAAGTTAATTACACTTAGCTTTTTTGTGTAATGTTTCTCCACTTGAACATAAATGTCATTTGATTATTATACTGAAACTTGCAGCAATTATAGAAGATATAAAATACCTTCTACTTTTTGACGTACCATTATACTGAAATCACTTCAGTGTGGATTTTCAGAAACTTTCAGAAACCTTGCCAGTACCTATGAAAAGGAGTTTCATTTCTCTGTAGATCCTAGATGTAGATCTTCCAGTCTTTTCTGCAGCCTACCAGATTGCTGGGAGAGAACTTTTCTTGTCTTCTGGTGTTAGGCTTCTTCATTATAATATTACTAGTAAAATTTGCAGTTGATTACTGTGCTCTGTATATTACTGTTGAAAGACCAGTTAATCATGTGCAAACATGACGAGGACAAATATGAAGCCTCAGTGCACATGGATGAATGAGATGATCTCCTCTAGGTCCCTTCTGTCTCTACGTTGCACTGGCTCTAAGGCTGTGCCCTGACTTCGGTTTCAGAGCACGTGAAGGTATTTGCCAATGAATAATGAAAATGACTGCAGAAGAATGATAACCCTGTAGAATTTTATTTCACATTTCTTAGGAATACAGACGGTTCTGTGGTCAGAGTGGAAAGACATATGTTTATTTCCTGTATTGTATAATGTATTGCTGTTATTGTATTTGAAATGTTATCTGCGAATTATATTTGAAGAATTCTCTTCTACAGAGCTACCCTAAAAACCAAAAAACAATCAAACAAAACAAACCACAAAAAAAACCCCAAACAAAACCACACCAGAGGAAATATGAATATCTTGTCACAAGCACAGAATTTCAGAATGAGGATTTAGTTTCTCAGCCATTAGGCTAGATTAAAATGTACTGAAAATATATTGTTTTTTAAAATACTTTCCCTTAGGTAGGAGGACGATGATTTTGCCCTAAGCCAAAATATAATATTTTATTTTTTCATTTAAAACTGTGCATATTTACTGATAAGAAAAGCATAATAAAGGTAGCAGATTTAATAATGTTGTTTTGCTTTTACATTTTGTTTAATGTTTGCAAAATCATCTTGCCTATGGTTCCCAGTGGTGCTTCCTTTACAGCACATTCTGTAATCACATTACTGATCTAATGAACATCTATCTCTTATCGTAATAAACTCTCTTTGTGTATAACCTCATTAATGCACTGAAATAGTGTCCCCTCCGGGTAATCCAGACAGTTTCATTGTAGCTCTAAAATTAGATGCTGTAACAACTCCAATGGTGTGAAAACTGCCACTTCAGCTCAAATGATCACACGTTTCTTGCCATGGTTTGCAATTCATGAACACACTGCAAGTCGGTTAAAAATGAAGGCATTTTTGACAACAGACTGCAGAAATATAGATGTGTAATAACAAGAAACTTCCTGCTCTTCACCACATTAACCTTAAAATACACAGAGTAGGTTCCATCTAGAAAGGAAGAAAAGTAGAATTTTATGTTATGAGCCTGTTTACAGGAGGTTATAACATGGCCATAAAAATTAAGTAAAAAGTAATACACAATCTTCATTGCACAGAAGTCTTGTCATGAGGCATTATTTTGAAATTTTGAAGTGAAAAATAAATCTATAGTTCTGAGTTAGAGAACGGCAAAAATTACGGCTTTACCTGTTCAGTAATTTATTTTAAGGTGCTGGATTTTCTTCAAGCTATACACTAGCGCAGAATATTAACAGCTGCAAGGAGAACGAGTGCTAACGTTTCTACCTTGCTGAAGGGCTGAATCCATAATCCCCTCTAAGACTGATAAAGCAAAAAGAAACGAAGGGCCACTAGAGTTTTTTCATGTAATTATGAAATACCAAGGGGCAGATATTTTCTTAAAGAGTTAGGACTCTAGTTTTTCATGGGTTTCTCCTCCCCTGAAAGAACAAAAACTTAAGTAGCCGCTGTCATGAAAAACTATAAATGCATTTCAAAGGCTTGAAATTTATTTCTTCATATCAAATGGAATTGTTATGATTAGAAAAATAATCAGAATACTGTTCCAGCTGATTAAGAGATGAACCATCCACCTATATTCGTTGTCTAGCAACATGATTCTAGCTTTGCTGTTCTTAGACATGAGATACTATTTACTTGAAAGCTAAATTTTCATTCCTTGATTTTCTATATTTACAGATATTTATTATATTTTCAGTCATTGCTTTTGTTCATACCAATAATTTTTTTCAGATCCTGTACTCTTTATAACCGTTAATGAAAGTACTAACACTGACTGGCAGCCATTGTTAAATTTCAGGTTACCAACTTAAGGCTTTTGACATCTAAATCACTACTTGTCGGTAGGGAAACAGCGAAATGGTGAGAGTTATAGAGAAAAATGCTGATGTGGACATACTTAAATAGGGACACTGCTGAGAGTTCCTCTTCCACCTTAATTATTGATTGGTTAGACTGTAGGCCAATGATTCTCATCCCCTCCAGAGTACATATGGTCTTTCCTGTTCCCAGCTTGTTTTCCTATTCATCCAAGACCTATGCTGTTATTGTTTTACCCTGCAATTTTCCAGGATGACAACAACTTGCTCCCCGAACTCTAGATAGCACTGAAGCTCAGACAGACTCTGGTGAAGCGGAGGAGCAGAAGAGCCTGAAGTACAACAGGCAATGAAGGACTTCATTGGCATTTGTGATTAAATAGGATGATGTCATGGCTGGCAAATACTGTGAACACTGGAGTGATACTGGTGGCTAGGTTTGGAGGATGGTCACTGACAGCTTGATATCCTGTGAGGAGCAAGCCTATCTGATGCCAAGACATATTGGATGGAGAGATTCAGGGACTTCCTTTCTCTTGTTGAGGGACAAAGAACAGCAGCAACAGTGATAAAAGGTTGGGCATGCCAGGAGGAGATAAGCAAAGCCATTGGCCCAATCCCAGCTCCCTCTCACCTAGGGCAAAATGTTGCAGTGTCTCACTAATGGGGGACTCCTGCTGAAGACAGCCTTCCTTGGGAATAATGCTAACAGGCTGGACTTGCTCATTTCCTTCCTTGAAAGTCATGTACCCTCCTGGTGTCAGGAAGAACTGCAAAGGTCATGGTGCTTTATGTATTTCTTCACTCAAGGTTGTTGTAGGGGCAGTCCTCTGCAGAGATTGACACCTTTCCACTCCTCTGATATTTAGTCAATATCTCAGGAAAAAACCTTGGGAACAGTCTCACTTCCAAGTATGGCTGTTGTGATTACTGATTACACATGGGATTTTGTGCTTACGGAGCCCAGGGAACTAGCCTCCACTGCAATACCAGGGCAAGGACATATCTGCCCAAATGTTCACTGATTTTTTATTTTTTATGTTTGGTTAGCCCACAAACAACATTTGAAAATTGAATATCGTTCTTGTACTGTGATTTTCTTCAGGGAGTGGTTGATATACCTGCCCACACTGATCTAGTAAGAAACTGTAAGTTAGAGTGCTGCTTTTAAAAGGGATGAGAAAGATATGTTAAAATAGTTTATTTTTTCCTTCCTTTATCTAATAGCGTTTTTTTTTTTTCAGTGAAGGAAATACAAGTTGGCTTAAAGCCTCCAGTGAGATCAGTGGAATTTTTTTTTACTTGATAAGGATTGAAGATATAAATGGAGCTATAAAGCTTGTTACTATTTGTAGCTTTTCCTCTTTTTTAGCCTTGCTATTTATGTTGATGATGTTATTAGATAATTCTGGATGTTGGAAAGGAAACAAATAGGTGGCATTTAGATTGGAATGAAGAAAGACCATACAGCAAAACTGTGGAAGAAGTAGCTGCTGTGGTCCTGTCACTTGCATAGCATTAGGTCAAATAGAATGTGGTATGTCTTGGGGCTATGTATTCAGAGCTTACATCTCAGTTCAGTCTGTTTTAAACAGCCAGCTCTATGAAGCTAATGGAAAACAGGATTGTATTTGCATGCAGATCCCTGGGGAACTGCTTCTTGAATATTTAAGGACTATATGTCTGATGATATGTTTCCAGATTGCTTTAAAGTAACTGTATGGGTTTTCCTTAAAAGGAAAAAACTTGGGCAGTTCATACTGCAGATTAAATAAGTAATCATTATTGAAGTGGTTTGGCATATTATATAAATGGTTGGACAGATTATATAAATTGTTTCTTTTTATTGTCAGTAAGGATAGTCTGTAACTGTACTTTAATCTAGCTTTGTATTTAAATAGTATTTTTGGAATTAAAAAACTGAGTAGGAGTGATGAGGTGTTTTTACACTTCTATACCTTATTGGTTAAGACCACCACTGGTATATTTTGTTCAGTTCATAGATTGTAAGGCCAGAAAAGGCTATTGTAATCATTTAGTCTAGGATCTCATATAACACAAGACGTAGGACTTTCCTAAATTAATTCCTCATTATAGTAAAAGGTTTTGGGGTTTTTTTAGAAAAAAACTATTTTTGTGATATATAAATTGCCTGTGATGGAGAATCTTTCTCAGTTCTAAGAAAGTTGTTTCAGTGGTTAATCACTCTTATTAAGGAAAGAGAGAAAAAAGGAAATCAAAGTATTATCTTCTTTCTAATCTGAATTGCTTTGTCTAAAGTTTTGCGCTATCGTCTCTTACCAGTCCTTTTTCAGGTAAAGGAATTAACCTATCATCAGCCTGCTTTTTCTCACATGTAACTGAGAGAATATGATCAAGTGCCCTTTAACCCTCCCTTTGATAAGCCATAGACATTGAATTGCTTCAGTCCTTCGCTGTTATGTTTTCCAGTCTGTCATCCTCTTGCCTGTTCCCAAGAAACCTCTGTGATTTTTTTTCACTAGCTTTCGTGAACTGTCTGCGCATTGCATTCCTGTTGTCATTCCAACAATGCCAAATACAACCATAATATAATATCTCTACTCATTATTGTACTTTCTCTCAGAAAGTACTCTACTCAGATTGTACTTTCAAGAAAGGTATAAATCATTTTGATAGGGGTGTCATACTAACAGAAGCTCATTTAAAGATGATTATTAGCCATGCCCCCAAATCTTTTCCATAATTTTGCTTCCCAGGAAAGAGTTTTTCCATCCCATTGCTAGGGCCTGCTCCAGTGTCTGCTCTTCAAAGGAGTGCAGAAAAGCTGGAATTCAGGAAAATATTTTAAATCTGCAAAATGTACCTCCTATGTGACTACTTAAAATCCATTAAATAGCTAGATAGCCTGTACTCTACCTCAACCAGAAGCCATAGACTTGATTTAGAAATAATTAAATGAAGTTTTATGGTGTGCATTATGTAGAATATTAGACATCATGGCTATAATGATACTTTCTGCTATTACTACTTCTATTTAAAGTGAAATACACCATCTGAAAATAACAGAGTTGAGAGCAACATTTTCAGTGCTTTTATGATGTCGCTATAGATAGGCTATTTGATAGAATCATAGTGGAGACATTGTTATACTATTGCTTAAGAACAGATATATTTTACTTATATTTTCATCACTTTATTAAGCTTAGTTTAATGGAATTTTGAGTCAGTCAGCTAGAAATTATTCTTTCTTGGCACAATGCAAATGTTAATACTCTTCCAAATCCCCAGCAATATGCAATTTTTCTGAAATTGGAATTTGATTTTTGTTTGTTCATTTTTTGTTCATTTTTAGCTTCCCAGTGAAGATACTGAAATATTTGAGAGTGCCTCACAGTGCTTATCATTGCTGGTTCAGCTGTATGGAGGGAACAGTCAGGAGAGTATGTCTCCAGAAAACATGGACAGCTTTGCTGAAGTACTGAAGTCCAAAAAAGATACACGACAACTGAAGCTTTTGTTGAGAATTATAAAGAGACTGGTGAGTCAGCTTCTGAACATTTTAAAAGTCCATGTGTTTCTTTTATATCACTGGATAATTTTTGGCTGTTTTTTTCTTCTTAAAGTAAAAAAGAATATAAAAGAATTTTGAAAACCAAGTATGTGAAGTTAAATTTCATGTCTTCACATTTCAGTTAACTTCTCTGGAGAAGATAGCCTTCTACACTTAAAACCTCTTACAAAATGGTTGTTGGATTTCTCCTATTTCAGTTAACCATTCAGCTATTTAAATAACTCATGTTATTTATATATTTGTTTAGTACTTCAGCTTTATGAAGTATTGGAGCAATTTTCTGAATGCCTTCTGAAAGAACTAACCTTGTAGCATTAAATAGCTGTTCAGAAACACAGTGCTTGATTTCATGGTAAATAAAATGCCATTTTGTACTTGAAATAGGTTTGTGCGTAGACTGTTGACTCCTCATTCTCACTGAGCAATA
Organism: Aptenodytes forsteri; assembly: GCF_000699145.1. NCBI lineage: Eukaryota > Metazoa > Chordata > Aves > Sphenisciformes > Spheniscidae > Aptenodytes > Aptenodytes forsteri. Next base: position 1,125,455 of record NW_008794010.1, read on the forward strand.
AGGACCACTTCTGCTGGAGTGGTTGTAATGTAGAATGCCAATCAGTGGGTATCGTTCAGGGGCTTGGTTTGGTAATGTTATTGGTGTTATTCAATTCTGTCATGCTCTGACATGGTGGTATGACAGCAGTCTTGTGTCTTTCAAGTAGCTTAGGTGGAAAACCTTCTGTACCTGTAACATTCTCTCAGATAATAGTATGTTTTTTATCTTGAACTGTCTTGATAAGAAGCTTTGCCTGCATTGTCACCTTGCCTTGGTTGATTACTTCACCCTTTACTCTCCAAAAGCAGGAGTTTTCAATTAAAAGAGGGTAACTTCCCCAGTGTAAGAGGCAGAAGACACTTGAATTTTGCAAGTACAGTGCTGGCTACTAGAGTAAGGCCATAATCAATGGCAGCAGGAGTTGTCCCACTTACAGAGTTAAGAGGAAGCAACCCTTTTCATAGAGCTTTCGGAGCTGTTCCTGTCCTCTTTCTCCTGCCTGCTGTATTTACATCACAGGAAAGTAAACACCATACCCTTCTTCCCAGTTTTGCTCAGTCCTATCTCTCCCTAAAAGAAGCATGAATATATAAAATTAAAATTGAAATGATGTTTAAAATTCATAATTTCTCTCATTCTTGACATCATCTCAGGTTTCGCTCCTTTATTTTCTCATGCTTTTCCTGAAAAGACAATTCTAGCAAAGATTTTTTTTAAAGACACTTCCTATTGATTTTTGCTTGTTTCTGTGCTTCTCTTTCTGTGTAATTGTTGTGCTGCGTAGAACTGGTTTTTGCTTTTCCGCAAAAGCAGTAAGAGAAAAGAGGCAACAAAGTGTGAGGAAAGGAAAGAGAAATAAGGCTGCAATATACATATCTAGATTATTTGATTTTAGCATAGCTACAGACTTGTTTCCTTTCCCTCCGTTTTGAAGACTATGGTTCAAAAGTTGACCTAGCATGCAGGATATTTAACACAGAAACTTCTGTTGATTATCTTAAGAGAACAAAGCTATGCTATCACCTTTTGAATCTTGCAAGTTCCTGTACTTTTAGATCTCTCCTTTGTATACCAGTGATACTGGTACTTGTTATTTATAATATCAGGCATAGATTTTCTGTAATTATTTTAATGAGATCATAGGATTTCTTTTGAAAGCAGGGTTCATAGATAATTTGACAGATTATTTAATAAATTTTACATTATTTCTCTAAACCTTAAAAAGTCCTGTTCAGAGGAGATGATTATCTTGTCAAAATTGTCATAATCACAAAAGGCATTGAAATATAATCATATCTGTTTAAGAAGGATTCAGCCCACATCAGCTGTTCATGCTGAATTTTGAAGCCTGGAGCAGTGTTTTTCTTTTTTTTTTAATATCTGAGCAATATTTTAATAGAGGGATCGTTAAGTGTACCGATTTCCATTCTTGCCAATCAGTGTTTGTGCAGGGCATCTTTCCAATCTGTGGTCATGTTAACTTTGTTGTTACAGGCACAAGTATTGCTTACGTAAGACAGGAACATACAAAAAGAATTCTATGTGTTTATGCTATAGCTGCCTTTATAGCATGTGTTTCTGGAAATAAGGAAAAGGCATAGCAGTATGACTAGTTAATCTTTGTCCAAGTGTTACGTATGACTCCAGTGAGCCAATGGAGACAGGTGTCTCAATTTCAGTCTTCAAGTTAAAGCACGTCACAGAATTTGTTGATGTACAAGATGACCTTACCTTGATGAAATGGAAACTTTTATCTATGTGTTGTTTTAATTTAATAATATTCATTCATTAAGTTTTATCTCCAGTGGTTGGAGGGGTTTTTTTGGACAAAGTTGGCGGTTTGTTTTGAGTTTTTTGGGGTTGTTTGTTTTTTTTTTAAATAGTTATTTTTCATTGTCAACTTTGACCAGCAAATTGACTGCAGGGCAATATGAACTTCTTGCAACACTTTCTTCACTGATTTTTGCTCTACAATTTTGTTACATTCATTTATTAAACAGAAATAAAGATATAGGCCAGACTGGGGGGAAAAAAGTATCTTTGTACACACTTATTAATAAAATCGCCATGAACAGCCCTTTTTACAGGCTTTATTCTGCTGTAAGAAGAAATCATTAGGAGTGAAAACCAGAAAAAATATGCTTTGAGCTAACTTTTGTAACTGTGTAAGTAAGGCTCATTTAAAAGCTTTAAAAAGGCAGCATTGACTGTCTTCTTTCTGTTTTTTTTATAATCACCTCTTAGCTTTCAAAGCTTTTGGCTCTGTCAGGCCCAGGTTAACCAGTCTTTTTCAAGAATGTTCTCTCACTGGCATTGACATAATGGACAGAAACTGAATAAAATTACTGAGTCAAAGAAACAGGGTTTGATGGTTTTGGTTTTTTTCCCCTTCAGCCCTTTTACTAACTCTCTTGTTCTGGTTGCTTCATCTTGGGTTAGACAATACTACTATTCAGATATTCTTCATCTTTTTTAGCAGAATTTGTGTAACCGATCAGTGACGTCAGGGGAGTGATCTTGTCCCATTCTTTGGTTCTCAGAGCCTCTCCTGCCACCCTTTATGGAAACCATGATCTTACCACTTCATCTTTTCTATGAAGATATAGCGCATCTTATTACAGTCCAGTAAATCATCTAGATTAAAGTATGTCTTTGTAAAGTGGAAGAAATTTTCATTTGGGAAGCAAATAGTTCAATTTTTGCCTGCTTTACTGAGAAGTTTTTCATTTCTTTTTTTCCCCAGAGGAAAAAAAATCTACCTGCGATCTCAATTTACCATCTAGTATATAATGTAGAGGCAAATGATTATCACCAGAATTTTTATAGAACTAGCCAATATCTCCACTGGACACATAATCACTGTGGGATTACAGCTGGGCACTGACAAATAAAATGCTTCAGCTTTCAAAACAAGAGAAGACTTTTTTATTCCATCTGGTAATAAGGAAAAATTCCTCTGAGAAAAATGAATAAACATCAGGCTTTAACAGGCAATTCTGCACTCACTGTGGAGAGTGAACTTTTGTTTTGTGACTTTTACCTTAAGTACTTGTCAGAAAGTATATTTGAATTCTACCTAAATCACACTTTTTTTTTTCTTCTGATCATCTTTCTAGAACCTCATTTTCACTAATTTGTGTATCTTAACTGTCAGAAAGTTGATCATCCTTTATTTGTGAGCAGCTAAGACATTTAGGATGTCATCTGCATGTCAGATACCCTGTGAGGGATACATATAAGGATTTCTCAAATCGTATTAGGCTGTGTAGTAAAGATGTTAAGGCTAGAATGACAGTATTTGAGCTGTGGCAAAGGTCCATAACTTTCTTTAATTTCATTGTAGGACTGTTGAACACTAATTTGCTTTCCCTGCGAGTTTGGGCCACAGCTACAGCATCACTATATACCTGCAGGCAGATTTACTATCCTGTTTCTAATGAACCAAAGCCTGAGGAACCACTGGTCACTATGTCTGAAATATCATTCAAATCATGTGTCCCTAAGTATTTCTGTCACGTAGATAGTAACTCTATCATCCTGAGTTTTATACAGAGATGTGCTGAGTTTGCATCTCTTGAACTGACAGCTGTGTGTTTGTGTATTAAAATATATGTATGTATTTTTTTACTGTGATAGTTCCCAGATTAGGTCCTCATTGTATTAGTCACTGATCATGCATTATGAGGAAAGACATTTAGAGCTTGAAGAGATATACGGTCTGAGTAGCACAAATGTTTGATTTAGGGTTCTGCAATCCCTCTGAAGTCGAACTTCTTGCTGGAGATTTGCTCCTCAATAGATTCCCACAAGTACGTCTGCAGAGAGCTTGCCTCAGAGAAGGTGAAGCAAAATCCCAAGAGATTTTCAGATAGCATCCCTTTTACGGCTTCAGCTCCGAGGATTCAGCGCCACAAGGAGGTGCTTGTGTGGCAATTCCCAGCTGAGTCTGCTTTCCCAGAGTCTTACAAAGCTGAGGGAACCTGTTGGCATATCTCCTGCCGCGAGAGCACAGCGCTCTCGAATAGGCTCAGTTAGCTGGAGAAAAACTTCTTATGCATCTTTCTCCAAACCTGAATCTTTTAAGCATGCCTTTAATTAATTTCATTAATTACTAAGGTAATCCATAATATTCCATTGCTCTAAGGAATAACTTTATATCGAGATGCTTGTTAGACTGTGAATACAATACTCAGCTGTAGGTTGCTCACATGTATAGGTATACTCACTATAAATGCATGTGGTGTTACATATGTTTTCCTTAAATTACGTATCTTTTTAAAATCCGGATGACTCTTATATGAACAATTTCTATCCTTCATTAGTATTAGCCTCTTATTTTCAAGTTGTTACCAAGCCTTCATCCCTTCTTTATAGACCATCTTTTGTTGGCTTCAGTCTAACAGAATAATGTCCCTGGGTAGGACAGAGCAATTCATTAGACACAAACAACTTAAGATCCCCCCAAGAAGAAAAAGCTAATCAGCACTAAGATACATTATGCAGACCATAAACAGGACGGGTTTCTCAAAATGCTTTGAAGAAAATACATGGGAAGGATAATGCCTCTCCACCCTTCCCGCCGTGCGGGGAAGCTCCCTCTATTTGCACGCTCGGACAGGTCTTTGTTTTAGGGTTTTAATGAAATCGGAGAGAGTCCCCAGAGATTAGAGACAGGGAGGCCTCCAGCACCCGCTGTTGCTTGGCAGCCTTCTGTCATGGCACTTCCAGGCCCCACCATACCTTGTGGGGGAATCGCCCGGTCCTGAGGGAGACGGCTCTCCTCCTCCTCCGCTTCTGGGTTTTAATCTGGTCGCAAAGCTTTTAAGCATAGCTTTTTGAATTTGCGTATGTTTTGACTGAAATACAATCTAATGACACTCCTTTAAAAAAAAAAAAAAAGTTACAATGTCCCTGATGAATATTAGCAGTCGGCAGGGATATTTGCTTGTCAGAATTGCTGGGCCAGGCCCTTCCCTTTGGTCAAGAAGCAATATATTGAGTTTACAGAGAAGAGTTAAGAAAAACTGGTTTAAATTACTCAGAAGGTGAATGCAGCTAATCACAACTACTCTAATACAATTTAAACAACAATTAAACAATTATTTAAATAGAGCTAGTATAGTGTAATTTAAAGAAATTCAGCATTTGGTGGGCATAGTTCTCTTGCAGCACAGCCCCTTTGCTGTACTTTGTGGTTTACTGGACAAAGAATTGAGCCAATATTGATTAATTTATCTGAGTAATTTGGATTTTTTTTTTTTAAATCTCACTTAAGCTGTATTTTGAACTTTGTGTTCGGTTTATAATGTCCTATGGGCTCTACTAAATTCTCATGGAAATGAAATATTGTACTTCCATCATTAAACCCTGATGGAAGATTTTTGTTAAGCTTAGTAAAGCATTTTCGGTAGCACTAAGAAGGAAAACATTTAGTCAATGAAAGTGTGATTTTTTTGAATAGTCAAAACTTAATAATATCCCCATTTGTTCTCAGACATTCTATGAGCAATACCAAGTCCTAAAATATGGATTATTTAATTTATAATTATTTACTTGATACTAAGAATAACATAGCTTTTCAAAAAGCACTTTTTTAAAAGTATTGTATGAAAATGTTATTTGTATGTCTAGTAATACTTAGGATATCCAGATGTGAGAGGGATACTGTAGTTGATTATCATTCAAGATCCCATGGCATTCTTTATAGTAGTATACATGGTTAATTTTAACTTGACTAATTACACTCTGTGTATTGAAATCCAGGACACAAATTTTCATTGTATAGGGCAGATAAGAATTTTCATTTTTCATCTGAAATGGTTAGATACTGTTTCACCTTAGAGGCATATGCACGTTTATGACCTGTGTGCCTGGCTTATGTAGCTTGTGAAGGGCTAAATTCAGGCTCATTTATACTTTGTGTAACTCATGGAGTGTTTTCAGGATGCTGAGAAGTAGTACAATATGTTAGCACTGTCCTTGACTTCCTCTTTTTTTGACATTTGCATCCTATGGTTTCTACTGGAGGAGAGCGAAGAATGTTTTGGTATTTAGATTTACACACTTGGTTAGAGCACTGAAAGAATTTTAATAGGCCTTTTCTGTTTCTGATTAGCCTTCCTTTTCATTTACCTCTTTGAATTTTACAGTATCTTTCTTTCAGTTGGCCAAAATTCTTAAGCGCAGCATTCTAAAGTTATATACTGATGGGTTTTTTTCCAGTACTTACCCTTCTGTCTTATGAAATTAAACAGAACAAGTATCCATGGGTAAGTCTCAGTCACTGATGCAGTCCCTGGAATTCTTATCTTCCCCTATCTTGTCACTTTTGATCCTGTCCAGAAGTTCTGTGGCTGATACCAGATTGCAGAAAACTTTGCTATTTTTTGACCCAAAGCACTAGATGGTACAGGAATGCTCTGCTTATTTCTTCTCATAGAAAAGGCAAATATTTAAATCTCGATAAGATTGTGCAGGCTTATAGGATCAATTATTTCTGGCTGCATCAGAATCCTCTTCTGCTGTGTGGATTTTGTACTTCTCTGACTACGCTTGCTCTAATTCACTTTATGTGGTATAGTTTGTATCCCTGTGTATGTATAACCGTAAACACAGTGTATTTTCTTTTTGTATGTGACTTGGGCTATTCTTAACTCAAAGTGTCAAGAAATTCTTAACAACTGTGAGAATTAAAATTTTATTTTAATTGGATCTAAGCTGAGATTTTTTTTTTTTTCAGCTAATCACTGGACTCCATGAGCCTATTCTATTAAAAATACTAGGCTTCATATAATGTGGTACATCAAAACCTTAAGTAGTGATACATAAAGTCAGATGGTGACGAAGTTTTATGCAATTAACTTACCATTTTGGGGGTTGTATAGGAGTTTGTATAGCTTGGAAGCTTTTGGTTAAGAAAATATTTACTGGGACTTCTAACTTTTGATGTGATTTAGGTCCCACCTTTTGCAGCTGGTGATATGTCTGGAATATCCATAGTTATCTTAATCTAGAGGTGCTGTTTTGTTTTATACATTGACACCTCTGCAATGACTAATTTGCGGTCAGTGTTTTTACTGTAACGGTGAAGTGCTTTCTCCATGTCGAAGAGAGCACACTATCTTTCATCTGGTATTTCCACCACACAGACAAACACCTGCTTTGCTAGCAAATCATATATTGAGTTCTCACGCTCCCAACCTGGAATTTCAAACAGAGGGCTATTTTAATGCCTTTCCTTCATTTTTCTTTAGTGTTTGTTTGATGCTGACAACTTTCTAATATACAGCTGGACGGCTCCTACTCTTGCTGCTTTCTGCTTTGTCCTAGCAGCGTAATGTTTAATATTACTCACCTACCTTCATAAGCTACTGTGATGTTTAATGTTTATAAAATATTTCATGGTCCTCAGATAAGGATTAGTAAATATCAACATTTTTCTAAGAGGATCAACCAACACCAATTGAATAGAATTAAATTATTAAAAATATTTTCTCAGCTTGAATGTTAATACCAGGTTGCACATATTTCCAGGGTCTGTAGCATTAATGGGAGTGTATTAGCAGTATTTGCTGCTTTTATTATTGTTATAACTGAATTGCATTAGTGCCCGTAGACCAGGACCTCATTGTGGTAAGCTCAATGCAAGCACAGTAAAATGTCATTTCTTGCTCCAGAGAACAATCCAGCTTGTTTCCTGTGTTCAAAATAAGCTCAAGGAATTGCCTGAATGTGACTCTGCCAAATAGGAAATAATTTGACACAAAGATGACCATCCTAGATAAAACAGATCCTTGGGCAGTGTTCAGTTCTGTGCAAGCAGGAATGGGAATTTAACTAGTTGCTCCTGATTATTAATACAAAAGTATCTTCATTTTATTTCAAATTTAAATTCTTATGGTCACAAGACTCTCAAAATCCTTAGTCTTCATGTGAGGCTGTTACCAGAAACTAGAAGAGTTTTGAAAGATTTTGATTGCCCATGTTGAAGATGAGATACAGGTACACATAGAAACCAGGTTTACTATGACTTTTTGCAAACTCATATTGCAAACCCTTCAACAAAACCTCCCTTTTTTACTACATCTGTTCTCTTAAACTCAGTCTCCTTGCTGACAAGTTTACTGAGGGTGAAATAGTCTGTTACATTTCAGCATGTAAGCAAAATTTTAACTACCATGTACCAGGAGAAAATCTAATGTAGGAATTAGATTCCCTACTGGAAAAGAGTGGTCCTTCCTTTGACTTCTAAATCACCTAGTACTGGACAGTCACAGTAAAAGGTCTTGACACACCCTCTTTGTTAATCCTCAGTGCTCTCTTATTTTCCTTGCCAATGTTTCTATCTATTGATTTTTTAATATATTTCAAGTTCTGCACTTTAATATGGCATCTGACAAACATTAGCTGTGTTTCACTTTGTCTAGATCCTTACCCTCTTCATCTTACAAGGCTGGAGCACTGCTGAGAAGCTGGTGTTTTCAAAAATCTTGCCATGAGCAAATCTGCACATTACACAGAGCTTGATTTAATAGCCAGTGTGTGGATGCAGATAAACAGGCAATATAGTTGGAGTGATTAAAGGGGTATATTGTAGAGGGAGACAGTCCTTGGCCATCAGGCTGTGAGGGTGTGGGACCCTGAGGCATATGAATTAGGCAAAGGAGACAAATAGACCGATAGGACATTTCAGATACGGGTTGTCTGTCAGATGGAAATTGTGAGTAAAAATAAGACATAGATACAACAAAAGTATGCTGGTCGTGATAATGAGACCAAGCAATATGACCATATAAAGCAAAAGGAAGGCAGTGTTTAAGGAGTTAGAGATTGTTGGAAAGATCAAAAATGAAAATTATTTTAGAAGCATCAGTCAAAACACACATGCAATGAAAGAAAACAAAACACTTAAAGTTTTTTTTCCTGGATATCTCATGCATCTAATGGTTGGTTGACATATTCGTTAACATACGAATGCACATAAAATGCATACATGAAAAACATAACATGCACATAAAAGTGCATACTTTTAAAGTTCCCCAACAGAGGGCCCATGCTCACATACTACTCCCTGGCAATGCTAACTGTATCTGGGCATTATGAATATGGTGCTGCACAATTTCAGATGAGCGCATGATTCATTTAAGTGTTCTGAAACAAGGTTATGTTTAAAAATAGCATTTGTGTGTATTGAGGTTAGACTTTCGGTAGATTTCTACAGTAACTGACCCCCTCTCCCAAGTTCAAACAGTGATTCAATCCAGCATCTTCAGTGATGAAACCTCCACATTTTAAATTATGAAGACTCTACTAGTTAAACATTTCTAAAGTGCCCAGTGCTGTCACTTCTTTAAACTATTAAAACGTAATGTGTTTATACGAACATCATTATAAATTTATAACAAATTTAATTTGTGGTGATGCAGTGGTCTATGGGCTGTGAATTACTGTCCTAAATTTCACACAGCAGATGCTTTCTCTGGGATGCAATGACTAGTTGATGAGTTCATATGATGCAGCATAAGAATATCTCATAATTTGCATACCAGCTCTACTCTGCTTATACCGTTTGCTCTTTTAGACCTTTCAGGGGGCATTTTAAGAGCAATGAAGTTGACACGCAATCCTTAGTCTTGTCAAAAGCAGATGATTACCTAAATCCTTTAGTATCAATAAAAGAGTACTTCTTCCAGTAATATGTAGTGGTCATTTAGAAATGGATCAACAGATGCATGTAATTTTATAGTATCCAAATAGCTCCAATGAGTTAAAATTCATTTTTTAAGGAAATATACTGGTGTACTTAATTGCAAGAGAACTTTTGTAGAGCATAACCCCAGTATACATTGAAAAGTCAAAATGGTATGTTCCATAGTGCATAACATTGTACTTTGTGGATGAAAATCTGATCTTTATGCTGTAAATCCTTGGTAATTGTAATGAATAGACTTACTGACTATTAGAATTGCATCAGAAGAAGACAGTTGATATCAAAACCTGCCCCTTCCTGTGCTGAACGAAATGTGTGTATAAAAATCTGCCGTGTATACATGATGTATAATGATTCTATGATTCTATTCTATGATTCTGTGAGGTGTATATATATGTGATGTGAGGTACGTATACTAAACAGTGGGGTCCATGAGACTAATAATTTAAACAAATTACATTATTTGTAACTGCAATTTACTGTTGCCCCATTTCGTCACTGAACTAATTAAAAATCAAGGCAGAATACCTTGTGCTCATTCTAACTGAATGCTTCCTTTGTGGCTTTTCATGCAGGATGCCATCGTTTCCAGGGAAGTGCTGGCCTGGGACTCTCTACCTGTCCCCCAGGCAGAGGTTTTCCCTGTGGTGGGCTTGGGGAGATATAAAGGCAGGATTTCCCAGGGGAACCTGGGCCCAGTGCTGCTAGCCCTGAGTGCCAGAGCAGAAAAGCTCTGCAGAGCTTACTGGTAAAGCAGCATTTAGTCAGCCCTAAAATTTTAACTAAGACACCTCAGTGAGTAGCTGTGTGTTGCTTATTCTCATTAGAGCAAAAGTCTAGACGAAGCAGATTAGAGTTTAAAATGAGTTAATCTTTTACAATCAAATAATTCCCATGGAAATGAGTATGTTAACACAACCTCATACTGCTACTTTTCTTCAAAGTACTACCAGTATTTAAATATTATAAAGGGTAATTTTTAGCATACTTGATAAAATAACAGGTTTACATAAAGCATAAAAGGAATCGTTGTTTATAAAGATCAGGGCCCTCTTTTGTAATTTTAAACCATTAGTACATTTTATGTATTTGCAATATAAATGGTGGTATATTCACGTAATAGCATGCAATATTTATTTTCAAAGTCTCTAACTATAAGATGGCTAAGAGTAATTTGTGCCCCATATATCAGTCAGATATGGGTGGCCCTGACTCTGCTAATACAGCAATATTTCTTTTAGCTTGGTGAGGAAAATTCTTATTGCTGAAAAGCAAATTACAGCTGTCATTGAAAGATTTAAATAATATGCCCTCAGGATTGCTTGAGTGGACTGTTGCTCCACTGAGGAGCTCTGATGACATCAGAGATGCTCATGCAATTTATTCATGTAATTGTAGTTCCAAGATGGAATATATATTACATCTTGAAGGTGATATTATTTAATAATGAATGATTTTGTAGACTCTTCTAGTGTCTATATTGCCTTCACCATTATATTTGTTAGGATCCTTTTCTCGACATGTCTTTTTTATTCTACATTTCCACCTCTACTTATATGGTTTTGATTCTTCTCTGCTGAACCAGATGCTCCCGATTTTTCTTGAAACTTACTTTTTTTTTCTTTTAAATGAAGCTGAAAGCTTTGTGGGAATTGATGTTGAAATCTGGAGGAGCAAGACTGTTAAAATGCCTACTCTCATCTTACGTTTTGACCACTGCAGGTTTCAACAAGATTCTCTTCCCCTTCTTGCAGTTTCATACTTTAATTTTGCATAACTATTTATGATCTCAAGAGTACATAATTACATTAGCATACTGCTATGTGCTTGTGTGTGTACACCTATTAGGCTTATATACTGTTCTGTAATCCTTTAAAATTTTCTCATTAAATTATAACTTCTCTTATTTTTTAGTATTTCCATATACATAATGGCTAAAAGTAACTAAAATGACTAGGATTTGAAATACCTGAATTTTCCAAATTTAGTTGCAGAGATTCCAAAAGATCTCTAATTTCCTGAAAGTACTAATTACTTACTCCTGAATATCAGGCCTACAAGAAGTTTCTCTGGTTTAGCACCCCAAATCATTAGGGACTTTAAGTCCTAGCGAAAAAAAAAAAATCTTTTATAAAAGTATTGAAAGAAGAGACCAAAGAATTAACTGGGGAGCAAAAATTCTATAGGATACTAAGTATTTTGGTTTAACAATTTAAATTCCATTTGAGTTTAAGTTCTTTCAGTTGTACATTTCAAGAAAATGAAATGTAGTGAACTAGGATGCTGCGATATGAGACTAAACTATGTGGGAAGCCTAACAGTCTTTCTAAAAGCAGAGGTAGCACTGGTAGTTTTTTGTTTTTTAAAGCTTGTATCTTTGTCTTTTTCCTCACTCCCCTTTTAACAAATTGTTTTAAATGGGAGATGAACCTAGTAATGATGTAATCAAGCTTTTGACCCACAAAGTTCAAATGGCTTTGAAACGAGGCAAACCAGATTTGTCCATCTCCACTAGAAAATAATAGCAGCCAAACATCAATCTGCCAAGATTGTTTTATTCAACTCTTGACTAATACCTTGTAGAATACTTCAAGAACTTAAGAAATGGTGATACTTTTAGTTGAACTTGGATGAGAAAGTAGAATGCAAATGTAATCACTCTGACAGTGATTTAATGACTCTGGGACATCTGGGAGTAAGACAAGGTGCAGAGGACAGTGGCAGGATGTGGACTGGAATATGAAAGGAGCAGCATTGACTACTGCTGAATACGTGTATGTGAGAAAGAGAAATAACGATGTCTGGAAACAATTAGAGGTGAGAAATATAAAGCAGTGATGAACACTATCTCGATACCATGGTAGCACTGCAGTTCTGAATCTGTGTAATTCCCAAACAATATGAAATGCATTGGATGTTGAGACTACTGAACATACTGATTTTAGTGCGATATGAATCTTGGGTCCCACTCTGTACAGCCTGTCCCCTCTGTGCTGTTTTGATCCATCTCCCCACTCAACTTACAGGGTTTCAGCTTGCAGCCTCTCTGTTCCAACAGAGAGGAAGGAAAGAGATTGGAGGTGGTTGCAATCCTCATGTACCTTTCTGTTCCTCTCCCCTCTGATGGTCAGGGATGCATCTCCCACTCCTCTGCAAAGAAGCTGGATCAGAGCTGGACTTCTGTGTTATAACGTCCGTAGCGGGGAATGTCCTCCAGTGAAATTGTGTGCATTCAGGAAGACTGTAGGGAGAGAGAAGGGGCACCAAAGCCACCATGTATTGTAGTGTCATCACTGGATGAGGTCTTCTAGGGATGTTTTCTAGCCGCAGCCACATTATTAGTGAGAATAGAGAAGTTCTGGCAACCTTACTTGAACCCTCATCCAAAAGATTCAATAATATCATATTTAGCGGTATCATGCTAACATCGTGTGAGATGCAAACGCTATTACCCATCAACTTGTTTAAAAGAAAGCAAAAAGTGTTTATGTTTTGAATAGAAAATCAACCAAGGTACCTGAAACAGCTGGACAACTGTTGGTACCACACTAATAAAGCAGCTGTAGGTGCAGTAGTCTCTGCACCCCCAGTCTTCCATCAACCCTATTGCTCTGCAAGACAGCCGGTTCAAACACGCTAACCCACGCGGTGTGCTTCAGCATGCAGGTTCCTCCATGCAGTAGGGGCTGTGCTCCAGCCGGACCTGATGCCATGCTTGCAGTATAGAAAGTACATATGTCTGGTCTAGGGGCCACCACATAATGCAAGCATCACCTTTGTGTCTCAAGCTGTATGTTTATACGGTACTCAGTACAGTCTTGATTTTGACTGGAAGCTTAAGACATGTAGCTAGAAGGATTAATCAGACAAAAGGAGTGAAAATGAAAAGAAGCAAGTTTGTAGCACTTGAGTGGCTCAAAGGGCCCTTTCTTCTTAATCATTCCCTGGACAATCATTCTTTTAGATGCTGTATCTTATCATTAGTCAGAGTTAAAATAACTTTGTCAGACTAGTACAAATGATTTCAGACCAAACAAACGTTTCCTAATGCCAGCTGTAGAACAAAGGACAGAATAGAAGGGAAACCTGTTGCCCATATTTAATTGCATATTTCCAAATGTAAGAAAGACCAGCCCTTAAATTCAGTGACGGTGCTGGAGTTGCACATTTTGGCTTTCAGTTCAACAGTACAACAGTCCTGATGAAAAATTTAGGGAAACAGCTTATATATTTCTCACATAATTAATATATTGCTAGATCTAATGCTTGAAATATTGAGATGTCTTATGAAAGAGCTGTCACAGCTTTCATATAGAACTAGAAAAATTAAATAAAGAAAACTATAATATTTTCTGCCACTCAAATGGCTTGCAAAGCTCATTATTTTTGTGTTATTTTCCTGACGTTAATCTTTTCACTAAAACCATATGGTTGAAAATAGAGGGATAATTAGCATTAGCCCATTTATGAGAAACTGCTAGTGACAGAAGCTTATTTATTGTTGTGTACAATTAAAATATGATGTGAACCCATGAGAATTTACATTAAAACAAGATTGCAGCTTGTCAGCAGTTTCCTTTGTTCAGCTGTGTGTTTATTAGGCTACGGCTGCTCACCTACTTTTATATGACTTTGTAATAATAGTAGCAACGTCTTCATTATTGGAGATGTCTAAACCAGTTTGATTACACAACATACAAAGGAAAAAAATATATCTGATATAATCTTAGTTAAAGAACTAGATCTGGAAGTAAGATTATATATATATAAAAAAAAAAAAGACCTTCCTGTCTCATCTCTTTATTGGTTTTGGGATTGGTTGGGGTTTTTTTATTCCTTGCAGTAAGTGTTGTTTATGCATAGCACCTAAGGTGATTTATGTAGATCATTTTGCTGTTTTATTTGGACAACTTCAGTGCATCTACAAATAAACAACTTGAGACACGTCAGGAAAAAAAGTACGTGCATTTTTTTCCTAATTCCGTCATTATACAAAGTGATTTCTGTGGTATAATAGTTGGTCTTAGTTTATGTATTTAAGGATCTTTGGGACTTGTAGTCCTGTTATTAAGAGGGTCAGCTTCTTTATGTTCCTTGGCATAGATACACTATGGGGGGAGGTCACAGTGAAATACCCACGCCCTTTTCTGGCTCTTATAACTGGATGGGTAGTATTTCAGAGCCTACAAAGAAGAAAGCAAAAGTTTCATCTGTCATTAGTGCCCTGCTGACACACAACATCCTGAAGGAAAACAAGGCAAGACTGAGGGCCCTTATTTCTGTCTGGCCTAGAGATGTGATCAAGCATAGGGAAGCCATCAGCAAGTCCCGATAAGAAGATGTAAAAGAAAGTTCTGGGAACCTTCCAGGAGCTTTCTAAACTGAAAGGTTTTGTGCTTTCAGGAGTAAAACAGGGCCATCATGTCTTCAGTGTGCCAAGGGGGCATACCAGCACTATCAACTTGTGCTAAGATGGTTCACATTGTTATCCAAAACAGTCAGAGAAAATACCGGTCCTATCAATTTCATACATTTTTTGCAGTCACTATGTGCAAGTCTAGCTATCGTGAACTTTCTGAGAAGATAGGGAAGATGGGTATCAACTTGCACAGCTTTGTTGCTGGCTGCATGTCTCTTCTAGCTGTCGTCGTATTTCTGTCTCGAGGGTTTTATTTCTCATACTCAGCACTGTGCATAGACAGAGTCGTAGCCCGTGACTTTGAACAGAATCTTGGTCTGGTTTTCTGGAGCAGAAGCAGGATGAATGAATGAACAGGGACTTGGGTCACTGTCAAAATTAAGACCTTAAGCATATGTTTTGGGTTCATTAATGTGAACAGAAAGAACTGTGCTTAAGTGATTTCTTGTGACTTTCCTGACGGGAAGCAAAATTTCCTTTCCTCAGCTTGCTAATGTCTGTAACAAGGTCCTTTACATCCCCACCACCCCACCCCATTTTTTACTTTTGCTACAGATGGAAAAGCAGCAAACCGTTACTTGTTTGGGAAGTGTTCAGATACTTCTGGAGCTATGATAGTAGTCAGTCTGGCATGTACAGCAATTGAATGCTTGCTGCTACCTTCAGTAGGCACTGGCCAAATTCCTTGCAATTTTTTTGTTTGGGAGTAGGTGATGAAAGGGTGTCTCTTTGTTTGTTGTTACTTCTGCTGTGAGTTTCTAATGTACCATAAAGTCTCACTGCCCTGTGTGAGCATTCAGTTTAAATTCAGTTTAAATGACAAGTGGCACTTACAACTGTGATCTAGATTCATCACTTCTGATTTTAATGACACATTTCTGCTATTTCTTTTAACCTAAATGTGATGTCATTGACATTGATCTAAATGGGTTATGTTCTCATAAATTATTATTCCGTTTGCATAAAATAATTTATGTAAGAATATCTTGATATTCTAATGCTGAAATTATGTTGTTTCTAGTCAAGTAATTACAGGTGTCAATAATTTTCTAGAATTGTACCACATAATACATAATCATCTCCTTATAGTACTTTCCTAATTCAACTCTAGTCTCCAAACCTGGGCTGAATATGTGGGTAGAAACTTCTGAGTGACACTGTTAGTGGTTTGCCCTGTGATGGTGTTTTTACCTTTGCAGCTTTTGCTCAAATCTGGTTATTAATTTTAAAATGTGGAACAGATCATAATAATTATTATACACTCCTGTGAAGTCATGGAGGAAAAAAGCCACAAATGTTTTGATGTTCTCACATTTGAAAACTGAGGTTTAAAAAACCCATAGTTTTAACATTGTAGAAATCGCTCACTAATGACAGTTTAATCATAGGGTTAAAACTGACTGTGATCTAAAGCAAAGAAGGGAGGAGGAGGAGAGGCAAGAAAAGAAAAGATAGAAATATTGCTATACAAGAGCATCTGAGCTTAACCTTGGAAAGCAAAATTACTTGGGAGGGATTTTTGCTATCCCTCCAGCATATAGAAGTGAGACAAGTATGATACTCAAAAAGTGCAATTGCACCCTGCAATTTTCAAAAGAAGAAAACCAACTAGATAGTGTAAGTGAAACCCAGGGAGAATTAGACATAGTTCTCGAAAGCTTGAATTTTAAATAGTATTAATTAAAATGTGATCTACTTTCTTTTACTTCTCAGTTGAATTCATATACTTCTATATTTTTATTTTATTACAGTGATTTATTTTTAACTCTTCAAAATGTACCCCTGCTCTCAAAGGTAGCTGATGTTGATTGGTGTGCTTGCACTCAGGTGTACTAAAAATACAGGTGAGAGAGCAAAGTGATACTGTGTTATGACAAGTTTCATGCCCATCTCCCAAGAAACTCAGCATTCGATTATGTGCATGTTTGCAGTGTCACTGAAGAGGGAGTCTATGCAAACATTTTTGTTTGCATGTTTGTTCTGGTTCACATAGTTTTAATCCACTCAATTTCTTACTGTTTGGTCTGGATGAACCATCATATCAAAGCAAAAGTCAGATACTATCCTAAAATTTTTAGGCTTATTGAAGATGCAGGTAAGTAGACTTTGGTTCAAACTTGGGAACTGGTAATGAAACTCAAAACCAATGTTTATTTTCTTACAACTCTTGTGGAAACAACAATGAATATTGATAGAACGTAATGTGAATTGAATAAATTCTTTTCAGTGGCCATTTATAAAACAAATAATGTTTGTCTTTACTGAAGCTGATGACTGTTAGGTAAACTGTTTTCATGCAAGTATGAAAGTTTCAAGAAAGGAAATGTAGGGTTTTGTGGCAGCTTATATTTTTATCAGTTCACTTCCTTTTTTAATTTTGAATGGCAGAATAGTAGTTGTTGTGTTGTAATCTATACTTTTAAAATACTTAAGATTAAAAAAAGTGTTCCCTTTGTCTACCTAATGTAGATACCTTACAGCTGAAGCTTTCAGTCTTGATTTAGCTGTAAAGCTGAACACAACTTTATGGAAAGAAAATATTCAGTGTACATGTTTGAATTTGGTGAGTCTGTCTTCCTAACTTAATGACCCTGATTTTTATTTATGTTCAACTAGCATTGGTTTATTGATCAAAGAAAAAGACTGGGGAGGGAAAAGGATCAGGCCAAATGAAATAGCATTGTAGGGAAAGAGTTTTAGCATAAAAGAGAAAGTTTTAGTCCTAAATTAAATCTTTTATTCAATTTTTAATTATATTAAACATTTGTCCTTTATGAAATTCATTCAAATTTTAAACAAAAATGTTTAGAAACGATATGCTAAGATGCCTCGTACAAAAGGTTAAGGTGCAGAAGACTGTTGAAAGAGTTTCAAAGCTCAGTTCTTGGCTGGTTTTGTTCCATTGGTGTTATTGTGGTTCTTATCAAGGAGAACACACTTCACCAATTAATCTATGTTAATGATTAGGTGGATCTTCAATAACTTTCAAGCCCCTTCCCCGATTTCTATCGTTAGTCCAAAAAAGACCACTTGTTTCTATATGAACTTTTTTGGGCTTTAACTACCAGAGTCTAAGCAAAATGTATTATTATGTATGTGCTGATATTACTGCAAGTAGAAACCGGAGAGGTCACTGGGTTTCTGGTAGGATTAAATTTCCCCGTGTTATCATTTATCTGGTTATCAGAGGAGCATCTCTGTAAAATGCCTGTATTTAACTGAGGTAATCATTTGAAACCACCTGTCTGTCCCATTCAAGGTCATGGGCAGACTTGTTCATTCAGCTATTTCATCCTATTGTAAATCAGTAGAGATGGTTTCTTCTTGCCTTTAAACATAAAATATCAAAGTATTTATCATAGCCTTAAACCTCTTCCAACTCCTACACAAGTGCTGACTAATCCTAACAATAGATGCCAATCCACAGTTCAGTATGCAAGGAAGGGCTCTCAGCATTCCTTCAGGACCACCAACTTGCACGTATTTCTTGGGGTAGCAACATGTTAGAGCTGTCTGTGGGTCACAGCTGGCGTGTTGTTGCTGCAGAGCTTTTTTCAGACTGCTGCAGCTTGGGTATTTGTAAAATTAAATTCTGGTGGAATTGTCCAAAGTACTATTGCTTGGCAGCCTGAGCAGGAATGGTACTTTATGGCAAAACATTATATTGTCTCAGCTTTGAGGAAGGAAGTAGCGAAGGATCTTTTCTAAACTTGTTCAAGACAACTATTATGGGAATATGTGAGCTGGTTTTAGTCTCTGCCTGCAGACGCAGCAAACTGTGAAAACAGCACATCCTTGGGAATAGCAGGATTGAATTGTGTGTATCAGCATCCCATTGCTTGTTCACCATGTACACACAAGAAAGCATGCCTTCAGTTGCGCAGCCTTTCCTTAGGCTTCCTATTTTTGATGGACTAGTACAATTCCTAATCTGACCACAGTCCTAAGAAAAGACTCAATTCGGATGCTTAGGTTTCTAATGCCTTAATGATGGGCTGTCACTATAGCAGAATGAGGCAGCTTGATTAGTGTGTGGAGCAGACAGAAAACGATGACTGCCTGCTGATTCACTCTGTATTGCTTTTGGGTGACAAATAGAGTCTAATTCAAGATTTCGGATTTTTAATTGTAAGACTTTGAATTGGGTAAATCCCAAACCGTTACTGGCTTCTGACCCATCCAAGTTTTGTTCTTCTTTGTTAGAAGAAGCCAGTCTTGTCTGTTGAAAGCATGCTAATCTGAAAGATTATTTTTGGCCTTGATAACTTTAACCTGCTCCATTTTCTGCTCAGAAAGTGAAAACTATTTGTTTTCTGTTAATCTCACTTCCAAGCATTTTTTACCTTATTCTTACCTTTAGAGCCTTGTGTTTTTCAAAAGACATTGCCAATTTGAAGCAACAAAATAATTTTAAACTAATATTACATACTAAGGCTTCTGTCAATTGTTCTGATAATGTCAGAATATTTTACTCTGTCATTTTTGGTTGTTTTAGCCAACATGGCTAGTGATGGAATTGGAAGTAAAATTCCTGATTCCTAATCCTATAATGTGACCGCAGAAAATAATGCTATATTAAAAAGAAATTTAGAGCAAATTAGATTAAGGGGGGGGGAAGGCATACAAGAAGGTGTTAAATGGGTGTATATAGAGTACTAATATTTACAGATGCTGTTGGACAGCAAGTGTTCTCAGTTCAATTATTGGAAGACTGTTGGCATGCAAGGAGATGAAACTTAGCAGGACTAAATCTTCGTGTACTTTCAATAGGAAATTATAAATAACCATTGAGATCAAACACACCTGTTGATCCAAAGTACCATTATCTCAAGGAAACCAAAATAATGTGGTTTCAATAAACCTGGAAAGGTCAGCAAATGTTAACACAGTCCTCCATACTCTCTTATGATTATAGCATTTTGGCATCTTTCTGCAGAATGGTATATGACTGTTACAGGGGACAGGTTTTAGTGCACATTCTGATGGGATGAAGAGTTAAAAACTATTCCAGAAAAGGCTTTCATCAAATTATATGCACTACAGAACAATAATATTGTTATCTCTTACAAATAGATTTCATGCTGATACCTTCATCTTAGACTGACATTGAAATGCAATTAAAATGCAAACTAGAGATTAATTTGTATTTTGAGATGTTGCATAAATATTATGAGAAATTTGTTCATCAGTTTTTTTGGTTGCACAGCTCTGTTGTTCTTTTGTACAATTAACCACATAACAATCTTCCAAGACACAGAGGCAGCATGAAATAGGCTTTCTTATTTATTTAAGCACTTCCCACATTCACTAGACTAAGAAAGGCTCAACTCATGTAAATTAGTAAAGCGTCAGTGACACAGCAGAGCTGCACCAGTTTGTACAAGCTAAAAAGTTCTGCTGTATTAGTCCAAAAATGTCAGGAGTGGGGAACTTCTACATCCTGTTGAAGTTAGTAGACTTTGGGCTTACTCACTGCCTTGCCTGATTAGGCCCACAAGCTCAGCATTCCTAATTTTCCGATATACAGACAAACTGCTACTTCGTAACAATGAGAGAAAGCTGTGGCTGCATATATCAAGACTGGTTCCAGTAGAGCTTGCTGTATTTAGAAGTGCATTGTGACTTTTCATCTACCTCTCATTGTTCTGTATCACAGATGTGTAAAGCTGAAAATACACAGTAGGTCTAGAATAGTGTTTTAAATATAAAAGGCTTTTAACAGCTGTTGTGCTACTCTGGTTGATGAAGCAAAATGGGAATTACAGAAGCCAAGCATTTCGATCAGTATGTCTAAGTTGCACTTTAATAATGGAATACATGTAGGAATTAATAGCGGAAATGTGTTCAGAAGACCAGTCTGAAGATTGTCCATATTGACTTGTGAGGCACCCTGGTATCCCCATGGAGAGAATATAACCACTTGGAGGATGAGAAGGATGAGACTGAGGCCAGCAAGACCAGCTTACTGGTATATGCATGGGCTGAATCAAATATTGTCAAAACTTAACGAATAATGCTTCTCGAGTTGCACATTGATGTGTTTACAAACAGTGGTTAGTTCCATTTTTATTGGAAGTGCTATAGTCTTATTCTTAACCATGCCCTTAGAAAAACCTTTTTTTACAAGAATGAATTCCTCCTTGTGCCAATCCCTTCCACCCACGCACCCTGCATATGCACACAGTAATTTAGCATGACATTCAGAAAGAAAAAACACCATTTACAATCAAGACATCAACTTATGTATTAAAATTCAGATTATAGAAGTTCAGTGCCTGAATTTGCATAGAAAATGTCTGGTTTGCATAATAACTTGAAATCTATTTTCCTTCTCTAATATTTGGTTTTAAACTCCATTTAATCATATTTCTTTCTGGAAGCCACTGAAGCATTAATACTTAATTCTGGTCAAAATATTTGGGTTGGTTATTTTCCATCCTCTGGGATTGCAGTCGGATCTCTTGCAGGCCTCTGGGATCCAGAAGATTTTCCCCTCTTCTTGCTTTGGTTTACCGATTATTCAGGCCCTTCTGGTGGAGTTAATAATGGGTGCTGGGAACTAAGTTTGAATCTCAGCTGAGATTGCACCGAATACTGTCTGTAGACCAGTAAGTTAACTTTGGAATTTCTTTTTTTAGAGGACGTATTTTGTAAGGATTTTTCCAGCCTGTCGTAATAGCATCAAAAATGTCCGTCTGTTCAGTCAGCAAGGACTTCGTATTTATGACACACGGTAGCCAAACTGTACTCTTCTCAGAAACATATAATTTAAGATGTCAGGAAATTGTAGGTTAGCATTTGTAAAAAATCAGGCACATTAAAGTAACTCTGACAAGCCCCATTGATTCTTAGGATTTTCTTTCTCTCCATAGAAGATGTTTAGCTATGTAGTTACCTTCTTTGGAGAAATAATTTATTTTCATTCCTTTCCCTTCAGTATTTTTTCTTAACTTAGTGTTTCAGTGAACAATAATTTCTTAAAAAAGATCAACAATTCTGTAACTTCAGAAGTGAAATACTTGCATGTCTGTGAACAATCTAGTCCAAATACAATACTGCAGGCTTTTCTGCTCCAATACAGATGTCAGAATGTGAATTAGGGGAGGTAGTGCCTGCATCCTGGTTTTCTTATTACAGAAAAATATTACAAAACCAGAATGATTCAAAGACTTGAGGATTTTAGTTACTCAGAAAGATTAGATCTGCGACGACTGTATTCCTTAGGAAAGAATAGACTAAGAGACCGTACTGATTTAATTTGAATCCTGAGAAGATGAGAAAGGATGAGTTATCAGGTTATTTAAATAAAGTAAGACCAGTACAGGGAGATACATTCATTTCTCTGAAAGGAGATGGGGACTAAAGAAACACATGTAGATTTCATTTCACTTAGAAAATAGCTGAAATATTTAATAATTTGTCAGGTGTAGCAATCCATAAAGTTACTTGCTATTAGTAGTTAAAAGTAAGGATGAGGTAATAATCCAGATTTATTAAAGCTGAAGTTTAAATTAAGTTTTGAGTGGAGTTCAGATGTGAATGTTCAGAATTTCAACAGCTTTTCTTAGGAGAAGTCATCTGCCAGAGCCAGAAACAGGTCACAAGATTGTATTTTTAGTGGATCAGATTTCATGAACTCCATTGTTTATTTATGACTCCAGATATTTCTGCAAATTGGATCTGAAGTTTCTGTATAATATCTTTTCTAATAGGCTTTTATCAGAACAGATCAGAAAATAGATATGAGTAACCAAAAGCCAAAGATATGAGTATGTTTGAATAGAAGTAATGGAAAAATATCCCTCTGCCCCATGAGCAAAATTCATGCCAGAGCAGGGTATAAAGATCACTACTCTGAGGTCTTGTCATGCCACACTTACAGATGTGCCACAGTAACTGGGTTGGCACAGTTGTGGTGCAAACCTCCCTAGTACTGATGTAGCGTATGCTGAGAGAAGAAGCTTTTTTGTTGGCAAAGGTACCAGCTGCCTCAAATCTCTGAGTGACATAAGCCCACCTGACAAACGCACTCTCATCTCGGTCTAGCTGTAACATGAAGCACAAGGATCCAAATAACCTGCTCCTTCGAAAAACAAGCAAACAAACAAAACCCCAAAATCCCACCCAAGAGACACAAGTGTTTTAAAAAACAGCAGGTAGTGAAAGTTGAAAACAACCAGCATTTAGAAAGATGCTGGTTTAAAAAGGCAAACTGTGTTGTATACCTGTAAGAGTGTTGGTGTGATGCCAAGCCTTTGAGGGGGCCTATCCATCCAGTTCCAACTGCAGTGTTGGAAGTAAGGTTTCTTGTCCATCTGACATCTCCAAAAATTATTTTCAGATTGCAGCCAAAATTTCCTCCTTTGCTTAATATAAATTGCTGCCAAGGATAATTTGAACTAGCCGTGCTGATTTTGCACTGCGGTGAATGAAGAACAGTCATGATTAACTCATCGAGCTGGGAGAACGGTAACACACAGTCTGGTGTACAGCAGTATCTGAAATCACTGTATCTATTTTTGCAGTGACTGTTAGACAGGGATATTACATGAAATTAAAATTTTGACAAAAAACGCATTTTTTAGCTTCTACACAAGTCAACAAGTTTATATAAAGACTTTGGGGGAACAGTAGCTTCACAGTTATCTGTTAACAGGAGTGGAGAAATAATTTTTTTTCTCCTAGGAGTTTTCATAAAATGGGGTGTGATTTCACAAGATTTCAGCTCTCACCACAGCTGAAAGGGAGTGGGCTCACTCCTCTCCCTGGCTCTTCTCCTCCTTCCCGCCCCTGCCACCCAGTTCTGCCTGTGTCTCACATCAGCTTCCACACTCATCTGACCAGAAGATGTGCCAGTTCCTCTTGCTGACCTGGCAAAGAGCAATTGCCACCCCAGGTAGTTTTCTGCCACTTTAGTGAGCTGAATTAGTTTAATGTGAGATCGGATGACTACTAGGACCTGTCTCTTTCTGTAATAGCAAACTCTTAATTTGTATCAGGCGATTTAGTAAAGCCATGCCCTTAGGGTGAGGTTTCACAAGATGCCTGAGCCATTTTAGCGGCTTGCTGCTGTCAAAAGGAAGAATCCCCCAGGTACATGTTTCCGACTGCTTTCCCTGCGCTTAGCACTGCCCCCTCTTTCAGCTGGTTCAGCTCACTCAACTGGCAGAAAAAGAACCCAGCAAAAAAGTGAACAGCTTTATGTCAGTTTAGTGAGTTAACTGAACTCACAGAGGTATCAGACAAGTGCCAGAGCCAGCGCAACTGTGGACTGGCACTGGGAAGACTCAGCAGGGAAGAAGAGAGGGGGGTAGCCTCTTTCGG
Organism: Aptenodytes forsteri; assembly: GCF_000699145.1. NCBI lineage: Eukaryota > Metazoa > Chordata > Aves > Sphenisciformes > Spheniscidae > Aptenodytes > Aptenodytes forsteri. Next base: position 1,149,889 of record NW_008794010.1, read on the forward strand.
CAGCAGAGGGATGTGAGGTTGGCTCAGCTGGCTTGTGAAACCACACGTAACTTCAAACATTAACACAACCATTTTCTCATTGCGAAGATGCACTCTGGTATGGAATTCATTTTAAAGATTAAAAAAAAAATATTCTGGCACTTGAAGACGCCAGGAGAAGATATACCTTTTTTCCCCACAACCAAATGGTTCCAAATCAAAGGTGAAAGAGAATAAACAGAATTGTAGTTTGGAGCTGTTGGGAGCCAAAGACTACCTACACTGTGTGCCGAATAAAGGCATTTTTGTTTGTTAAATTTTTTATGCAGTCTAACACTTCTGCAAGGAAGCAGTTTCTTCCTTGAAATGAAAAAAAAAAGGTGTTTCTCTAGCCGTTAACACCCTAATTAACACCTTACTACTTCTTTCAAATGGGCCTGGTAGGAGAGCTGATGGAGCTGTGGCAGCTGGAGGTAAAACTTTCCTGTTGAATAAGCTTGAAACATTAAAGGGTAAAAATCATAAAGAAAGGGAGAGCTTGGTTAACGCCCTGAGAGGAAAAAGTATAAGATATTGAAAATAGGGCAATGAATAAAAATCAGTATCAAAACACTAGTGCTTGGATCGCTGCTGGTATCACTTGGCATTGCTCTGTTGAAGTTAGTACTGCTGCACTGCAGACTTGAAGGAAGTTTGCCAGCAGAGCTGTTTGGGGAAACCTCCCCCTCAGCTCCACAGCAAAGAGCCACCTTAACTCGGTATTCAAATGAAAAGAGTCACTGGGGCAAGGCAACTTTTTGTCGGGATAACTGTGTCTGTGGGAAGGTTTTTGCCAACATGGTTAATGATACGGTTTTGCGATTGCTTCAAACCAGCCTGTGTGTGGGCTGGCGTCAAAAAGGGAGGTCCCAGCCATGTGTTTCTGCCGCCTCTCTGGTGCCAGTATGAGCGTGAGTGGTAAACTGTAAAACTAACCTAGGGAAAAAAGCATGGGAGGGGTTGGCCAGATCGCATCCCTGATTTCTCACCATCTGATTGCACAAATGCCAGCGCTGGCGCAGAGGAGGGCTGGGGAGATTGGCGGGGGGCGGAGGGGAAAGGCCCCTTCTGCAGCAGCTCTGACTCAGGCTGTTTTACAGTGATGGAGAACCTGCAGTTTTTTCATTCTGTCTAAATGAATCGTATCATCATAGCACATTTCAGGATAGAGATTCTGCCCGAGAGGCATTCGGCACTTAGGAGGTTGGCCCGGATCTTGCTCCATGTAGGTCAGTGAGGAGTTCGGTCTCTTGTTCCCAGCATATCGCTACAGCTACTGCCAGCAAGAACGCCGGATTTCTTAATTAATTTTGCTCTGTGTAATACAGCACACACCTAAGCCTCTGATGGAGTACAACCATAGTTTCCAGTTTAACAATGTATCAAGGTGTGTCATTAATATACAGTTACATATGCTAAGTCCTGTCTTATGTAAGCAATAACACACAACAAGGTGTGTTTTTGTCAGCTAGTATGCATACATCTTGGATGTACTGGGGCAGCAGTGTTGCTGAGGGCTATAACACACCCAGGGCGTGGGTGTATTAGGTGACTAATACACATTTTGTAGTGTTATTGCGCTCATTAAATATATTGAAGGGAAAAGTTTTTAAGTAAATTAAAATCTAAATTATGAAGAATCAACCCACTGCGTAACTGGAAGTGAGCAAACACATCTCAAAGAAGTAACCAAAACTGCAGAACTACTCCTACCTTTGAAACTCCCCCTTTTGCACATCTTCATCACAGGTAGCAGCCTGGGGTTGTGGTTATTTGGCTGTGGAAACAGCCAGTCCACATTTGCTGAGCCATTAGTCCCTCTCACATTGCCTTGGGTCACTGTCCAACACTGTAAAGCACAGCTATAGCTATTGCAAGTCAGGGGCAAGTTCTGTCACAAATATACTTAACTTGGACCCTCCACTTTTGCTTGGCAATTGGTTGAGGTGGCATGTTCAGAAATGGAAAAAAAACCCACTTGTTCCCAATCACTTTTACCTCCTGCACAGAGTCTGGTTTCCCTGATCCTTTTCCTCATCTTGCGTGTTTGTTCACGGAAGAGGGAAAAACCTGAGGACTTCAATACTGCATCTGCACTTTCCCCCTCTCTGCTTGGAAGCAGCACGCTTTCCATAGTGTAGTGCAACTTCCCAGAACAGATATCTTCCCAACCAAATGTCTGTCACTGCCTTAAAAACACTGAAGAAAGAAGCATCAGACAGCTTATTGTGATGGAGCTTTTCTCCATCATCATCTGTCTGCTGCAAAGATGAGATTGTGTAATGAAGTTCATCTTTATGTCATTGAGTACAGCTGAAAGTTATTTGAAATAACTTTCCTTAATGGCTCACCACCCTGCTCTGTCTAAAAATGGTGAAGTTGTCCTGGTCTGAGTCCCAATCTAAAATGACTACTCGTATATGGGAAAAAGGTTCATAAGAACCCCTCATTTTCTGTATATCTTTATCTGAAATCCATTTTCTGAGTTTTTTCATGTATCTTAGGAAAGAAACATTTTTACCTTCATATTTGGACCCTTGGAATTTCAGAATGAACAGTTAATTTTAAATGAAATGAGTAGTTACTTTAATCTTGTTTATGGGCAGGTGATTTTGCTAGGAGTTAGATCAGGTCTTACTGGTGAGACATTTTCAGTTTATTGATAGAGAGGTGTAAGCTGCGAGGGTTACAGCTGCACAAGAAAGTGACGTGATTCTGCTGGTTTTAGTGCTCTTTGCTTGTTGGGAGTCTGCACTTCTATCTCAGATATTTCTGCTCTGTATTTTGTAGTATGCCTATACCCAGTGTCCAATTTCCAGCTCTACAATGCTTCATTCTTGCTCAGAGAAGGAACCCATCATTGGGTATTTTAAAAAATACAATCTCTAATGGTTTTTCAGTCCTTTTGCAGTTTAAGGCTTTTTATTTTTAAAGCTAGTGTTGGTGATCTTGTAATGCAAACACCTGTTTTCCTTCAACTCTGAAACTGCTTTCTTGGCTCAGAGAACATCTGTTAGGTGTTCACTTTTGACTTGATGTTAAAATGATCAAGGGTGAGGTGGCTAACAGATAGCAATGTGGTCAAGGATACTGTTCATATTCATTCCACTATCGATATTGTCCTAGAAATGAAAGAACCTACAGTATAACCTTCCATTCCCCCAAAGTCATCTGATCCTCCAACACTCTTATTTACTTATTTATTAAAACAAGTTACTGATGAAGTGAGAAACTTTAGAGCATAATATTACATAGACTTTGCCCCTCCTTTGACTAGAGCAAACTAAGAATCATTCTGCTCATGTCAAAGCTGATGTAAAGGACAGTCAGGAATACGCTCTTTCCAGTAAAAGTGCCAAGGTGCAATTACATATCGTTGTATCTTGTGTGGTAGCGATATGCCCATGCACACAAACAATAGAAATTGCACCACTGTGCAAAGGACAACGTTTAATTGCCCTGACTTAGTTTATCTGTGGAACTGACAATTTCAATATGTTCTTAGCCTAATTACAAACATTGTTTTGATACAGTTAAGCTAGCATTTTGCTTCTCCTCTTCATTGCTGGTTGGTTTGGGTTGTTTGTGGGTTTTTTTCCCTCCATACTTTGTGCCTAGTCTGAGGTCTACAGAAAAACTTGCCGTATCTATACCTCACCTTGCACACTGTGGCTCAGTTCTTGTGAGCCAGACCTTTGACCACTGCCAACAGTACAAATAAATAATATTAGTGGCTGTTATATCTGTGAATGTGAATTTCTGCCCAGTTTCAGCTTTTTCTAATGCAGTTTTTAGGTTTTTTAGTTGCACAATAACACATTGTTTTTTCTTTCGCAGTTACCGTAAATATGAGAATAGGTAAACTGGTTTCTTACTGTGAATATGATGCTTTGGAAAAATATCACCTTAACTAGTTATGCCAGAAAGTTTTAATATGTGAAGGGCTTTGGTGTCTTAGAAGTCTTCCTGAAAAACACAGGTAAAGAAAATGATACCTTTCAGAATGTGCTCTTTTATGATCTTTCATCCTTAGTTCAGAGTCCTTGACAGGGCAAAAATGAAAACTGAACTTCCAATTAATATATAAAGAATTTACCCTAAGCAATTTGACAGTAGTGTTATAAACAACCCATTGTGGTAAAGGGGCAAAAACTGTAAGTCCCAGTGGCAGAAGGTGGAGTGTTATTTAAATTATTTTTCTTCAATCACAGTAAAATTACTGTAAGCAGATATAAAAGAAGACTAGTTAGCATCTACCTCCTCAGCTTTAGAATCAGAAAATACACCACAGCCTGCAGTAATTAGAACTTGTTTTGACATGGTGCAGAATGCCAGTATCTATGTTGTATGGCACTGTGGTTAAAAATCAAAATTTACTAAAAGGTTTTATTAAATTTTCCCTGTAAGAATTGTAGTTCAGCTCCTTCATTTGTCTTGATAAATTGGAAAGTTGTCCTTTAGGAGAATGAATGAATGACTAGAGAAAATTGCTTGCTATCATTAGGGTAATTTACATGCTATAGAACAAGTCACTGACATGGGTAGATTTTTCCTGCCCAGTATAGGTGTAAATCCTTGACCAAAGTTATTATTTGACTTACTCCATTCTCCCATATGTGATAGTAGTATTAATGGATATGATTTCAGAGGAAAAAAAGTTTCTGTTGACTTGATGGGATCCCTGTGAATTTAATTTTGTTATTTCTAAAAATAAGTAAATCTCGTGCAGAAAGTTACAAAGTTTCTGTATTAATTCCAGCTTATTCTATGGCCTTAAAACCTATCCAATATCCCAGTAAGCCTAGTAACTACTTTTTGTTTAAAATTACTTTGACAAACCCACTATTACCAAATACATGAGTAACCTGATCCAAAAGGAAAATAATTTCATTCGAGAGACTTGTGAAGACTGAACCTCATACGTCTAAGTTTTGCTTGGACAATTTGGTGAGGGATAGCCACTCAAGGCGTGCATCAATAACAGGCGCTTCTGCCACTTAGTCCCAGCTAAGCTGAAGCTACAAGGAAGAAACTCTTAACTCTTACTAACACGGTATCAGCAAATTGTTCCCCATGATGCTTTCAGAGCTCAGACTCTTGGAGCGGCCTCACGGAAGAGTGCAGATGTAGCTCAGGCTAGAGGCAACCAGGCTTTCTTCTGACTTTTCATCAGGAGAGGGACGTCTCTTGATCTCTTTCAAAGGGGAGATTTTTACCCCTGCCTTGTGCTACTTAACCCAGCCATGACTTCCGTTAGAGGGAGCAAGGTAAAGATGTAGTTTGTGTTGACCTGAGTGATTGGTTTGATGTACATCAGTTTCCCCAGTGTCATACTTTTAATAGCCAGGGATTAGGCTCAGTGCACAGAACCCCTAAGAGTCTGGATCCACGACTATCCTTGATGAAAAAGGAGAAAAAGTACTACGGGCTTCACCTCTTCTGTATTTATAGGTCATGGCCTTGTATCCTCTCCAAAAAGTCCCTGTTTATCAGAAGCCCTATTGACCTTCACTGTATGTCACATAAAGGGCACGTGCACTATTTGTAGGGCATTGGTGTCTGGTTCCTCCATCATTTATGAGGCATAGCCTCATCATGGCAAGGCCAGTTGAAATGAGGAGGTGTGAGTGGATTTGAAACTTTATCTGTAGAATGATTTTGCATTAGAGATGTTTGATCACATATAGTTGATAATTTATTATGAGAAAACTTAAAAAAAAAATTCTGTATTTGTACTGTGTTCTGTTTATATTACTACAAATATTCTGTAACTGATTTGATATTGCTTGAGAATATGAAATATTCTTTAGTACCTGGGCAGTATTCCCATCACAAGCTTGCTCATTGTGTTGATTTTTATTTATCTGAATTTCCTACAAGGGAGGTAAAGTTAGAAGTCCAGGAGAACCGTTGTTCAACTGGGATTTCAAAAGGGGAACATTTCTATGTGTCCCCCATTGGGTCTGCTCAGTGGAGCTGAGTTGTCTGAATGGTAGTGGGCAGGATATGGTCATTACAGCCTTTGTGCACTGCTATTGAAACTGTGGTAGCAACAGACATATTTAAACATCTGTCACCAGTGTTATTCTAGTATGATTTCTGAAATAATATGGAGACAGGGAAGAGAAACAAAGCTATCCTGGGAAGTCATTTACTGCAGCACAATGTTTAGGAGAAACTCTGGGGTGATGCTAGTGAGAGAGAGCATGCTAAAAGCATCTTAGCCAAAAGACAGCAAAATATTGACTTTTATTTTTCCCTTGTGGCATAGACAGGGCTTAATATGGCATGTGTGGTTGCTTATTATTGGGGTTTTCTGACTTGTCCTGTTGTATTAAGTTGCCTGTAACTTTGGGATGTTTTGGCTCTGATTTTTCATGATAGGTGTTGGCCTCAGGTTGAAATTTTCCTAAGCTATTCTTGATGAAATTTCCACAGTTTCATGGAATATTACTAAGAGATATTATGTTGTTATTATTATTGTCTGGTCATAGTTTTAAAAATTCTGATGACTTTTTTTTAACTCTGCTTTTCTGAAAAGTTACTACCTGTGGCAAGAATTCGACTTCTGTTTTGATAATGTGGCTTTTGCCATCCCTTGAAATCCTTTTCAAATCTTATTTGAAAAGTTTTTTAAAAGCTTGAAACTGTTAAAAAAGTGGCAGCTTGTTACATGCTTAGTAAAGATTTCTTCCATATTAGAAAAAGAAATATCTGAAAATTCTGTTCTCCCCAAGTACGCTAAGGCTTCTTGCAGCTATGCAGCTGATTGTATGGTCCCCCAACAGCTGCTATTTCCATTTAAACACTGCGTGCATCATCCCAATCTGAGACTGAGCATGGACCTTATCTTCCCCACTCCTATGTGTAATAAGATTGTAAGTATTCTGTGCCTAAAAATAAGTATGTTCCAGTGTAGGGCAAGAGAATGAAGCAAGAGCCTGCACTTCGTGATTGTTGCTTTGGGCTACAGTGAAACAGAGCTACAGAACTGACAGCAGAACTTCAAATTTCCCAGTATATTCTGGGTCACAAAAGCCAATGGTCTGGAAAATGTAAATTTAATGCCTGAGCTAATGTTTTCATGTGTGTTGATTTATTGTGATCTAATGTTTTAATTCCCGCTGGTTGGTCTTCTTCGTGGTCTCATGGAATCAGATCAACAGCTGGGGCAAAATCAAAGTGCTGTCTTCTAGCCAGCTCTTTAAAATGTGCACTTCCTTTCCTACTTGTATATTTTCTGTGCTCCTGTTCAGCTCCTGCAGCTGAAAACTTAGCTAAATGCATTCAGCCGTCTTAAAAACACTCAGAAGTTTCTTAAAATAGGGAATGCTTCTTCCTATAAGGTGTGTTCAGAAGAGTGTGTGCAAAAAAGGAGTATTATAATCAAATAATAGTTCTGCAACTTAAACTACAGAACTAATTATCAATTACATAGTAGCTGAAATTACTACTAGTGTTGTGGTAACCAGTGATTTGGGCTTTGCTAATTTATATGATGGCATCTGTGTATGTGTAGAATTCATATCTAAAAGTCAATGTTTGTGTCAAGTTCAGTGATAAAATATTACTGTCAAGGACACTAACTCTTCTCGAGCTGACTGATAAAAACAAATAGAAAATACTGGTTTTCAGAGTTCTTTCACCTCTGCCTATCAATTTAGAGGCCATGCAGTGCTTCAGAGACTGCACTGGTTTCATTGCTTGATGATCTCTGCTGTGGAATGAGAATGACCGATTTTACTGACCAGTTGCCCATGTTACAAACTGCTGGACTGGAATGATTTCTTACCAAAAGGGTATACAAAATGGTATCTGGCTGATCTTTCCTTTATTCTGGATGAGGTGCTATAGTTGTATGCATTACTGTTAAGCATAGGTCATGTTTGTTTAGTCCCGCTGAGTTTGAAGGATATTCAATAGCTGAGGGATACACCCCTGGGCAATTGAAGAAATTTTGGTGAGAGGGTGGGCAGATAAGCAGTGTGGCTGGCAGGGTTGAACCAGTTTTCTTAACTGAAGAGAAGTGGGTCATTTCAAGTTCGCAGCTTTAGAGTCTTGATTAATCATAAGTGCTTCTGAATGTCCATGTGACAGTCTTTTTTTTTTTTTTTAAATCTATAACTTGTGAAAATACTTCACAGCCGTTTCAGACACATCACTACAAAATCCACTCCTTTGTCATGTTGAGCTCAGAATACTTTGACGTGCTTAAAGGTTTCTAAAATACTTTTAACTGATGGAGAAAACTGGCTGTTTGTTTCATATTGTGTCTTGCAAATAGTGAATTTGGCATGTGATTTACATTTATGCATAACTTTCCTTTTTAGAAAAATCATTTATTGATTCGAACATATCTTAGGTACATCAGGTACTCCCTCTGTCCTTGTGCAGTACTAAAACACTGGTTAAATATGAACATAATTTTTAATTAGGTTTCCCCAGTGCTGAACTTGCTGCAGCCTGGTCTGTTCTCCATTAGTTTGCCGGTCAGAAGTTGTTGACCTTTAGATTATGCTGCAAAATCCATCTGTTGCTGCAGGCTTTTGTGAAGAGACATGTAAAGAAATATTATCTCCTGTCAGTCAGCCATGTAAACAAACTTGAATATAGGCAGCGGCTCAGTTTCCAAGATCTGAGTTCATTCAAAATAAGGAGGGAGAGGAGAAGCTGTGAACCAGTGCTCCCTATCCACTGGAGAATCCTTTCTCAGCTGTTGTGCTGTAATAAAATGCCATTGTCCTATTTTAAAATCCCCCTGCTCTCCATGGGAGAAGCTGCTCTGCGGATAACCCTAACCAGTAATCAAATCATCTTCTGTGATCTAGGAAGATGAAGGCCATAACCCCCCTTTGCCAGATATCTCTCCATGCCCTCCCCATCGTCAGCTTCCAGCTTGTTCTTAGGGCAGTCTCACCCATGAGACTTCCTTGTTAACAGTCTGGTATTTGCACTTTTTGTTATGTACCCATCAGCTGTCTATTTCCATACCCTAACCACTCTCTGACATTTCCCCTAATTTAGCACCTTCTGTCCCACAGCCTCCAAGTCTGTCTAGAGAACTTACCCTCCTTTTTGCCGCCCAATGTTGGTTGGCGGCCTACTCAACGGTGTTTGGTTTACTGAAAAACTAAAAGTTAGTTGCCCTAATGTGTTTTAAATATGGTCGTTCCAGTAACTTTTACTCATATAAATGCCACTGACATGTCTGAAGTTTCTGAGTCCAATTTAAAATGAGACTGACAAATAGTTCTCCTAATTACAATGCAATGGTGTTACTACTCCTTCACCTGCATAACGTAAATTATCAATGCCTTTTAATTATGCAAATTTTCCTCCACTAACATGGTAAGCACACTGTTCTCAAGACTATTTTGGTTATGTTCTCAGATGCGTTTGCAATATTTTCTAATTTTAGCTTCCTGTGTTTTATTAGTCTCTAAACTCTAAACCTGTGATTTCTGCTTATCGTTGAAATGCTGTCATATCCTAGCTTTACTGCATTTGCGTGTCCTATGGCAATAATATTATTCCATTTATCTGATGTCTTTATTGTAAGTTTTTGTTTCATTTAGAAAAAGAAGAAAGGGTTAGCTTTTCTTGGCTCTGAGCATCTATTCAGAAAACTCCCACAGTCCACACCCATCACAAAATTATCCTCTTCTCATAGTTTCGTGAATCTTAGTCCTTTGCACTGCCTTATTATCCTTTTAAAAAGTACTTCCCAGTGGTACTCACATTAATACACCCACAATTTCTTCTCAGAGTCAAAAGCTAGATATGTTATTATGATATATTATATTTGTGTGCTTGTCATATATATGCTACAAAGACATGGGAACGTGCTCTTCAAAAACTTTTCTCATTTCTGTTTTCATCAGCAAATTCACAAACTGCACCATACAAGAAGTGTCACTCTGAGTGTCAGTTTTGAGGACAGTGCCCGTGGTGTGTGAAATTTTTGGATGGAAATGTGATAAGGGGAGGACACAATCAGTAAGAAGTGTCTTATCTCCAGGAGCTTTATCCAGGAAATGTTTTAAGGGAAATCATAAGAAATCATTTCAAGGTGATGAGATAGCCTACCTCCAGGTGAGGCGTCCATCAGAGGACTTCCAAATGTCTGCAATTTTCTGTGTGTCCTGGAATGTTTTTGTCCATAAACATTGAGATGCTAAGACTTAAAAGGTCATCAGAAATCTGTAGTGGTAATTTAGATTATTGTTTGTGCAATTCTACCATTACCATTAGTATGTGTTACTTAGCAAGGTCAGTCATCCAGATTATGCTCTGAGGTGTATATTTTTCAAAAAATTGTCTCACAGTAGACAAAGATGCCATTCTTCGTGGTCATAGACAGTCCTCATTAATAGCTTATCAGTTCATCAAATGAAAAGATACATCATCTGCAATGAAGGTAGTCACTCATCAGTATTTACAAAAGTTTTGAGAAACTACTGTATCTTTGCATCAAACTTCATTTTGTAGACTGACACATGAAGTATTCTTCTGAAGACAAGAAAAAGGGAAGTCTCGTACTTATACTCCAAAGGTCACTTTTCAGACTTTTGATTTTTGCTATTGAAAGTTACACAGTTTGGTCATCTCCACCTGTTTTTTATGTATATAGAATTGTCTAAAAAAAATTAAGGTGTTACAAAAAGAGATTTTGGAACAATTTGATCAAGTGAGTAATTTGATCAAGTGAGTAGTAACAGGTCAGCTGGTCCCAATGGTAACTGTCCAAGAAATTGCTGAGCCTGTAATTGTGGTATGCAACCTATCAAGTAAATCAGTGTCTATACTAAAAGTTTTAAAAGGGCTCCAGGGATCATTCTGACAGCTGCAAACAATTAACTCTGACTTCTGTAAGGCTGAACTGTTAGATATGATAATAAGGAAAGGATGGGTAAACAGAAAGATAAATATAGCACATTATATAAGAATCAATATGATGTCTGTAGAGGGAAGTCATATTTATCCAGTTCCTCCGAGTGAGTCAATAGTGTGTGAGGAATTGGTATAGTGGACTTGGATTTGGAAAGACTTTTCTTAAGGTTTCTCAGTAGAACTTCCTAAAGCAACTAAGCTGCCATGAGAAAGAGGAAAGTTCTTCTCACAGATTAATAACAGCTTAAATGATAGGAAACAATAAATGGCTGGTTTTGCACCATAAATGTGGATTATTGTCATAATCTTTGCTCTGCAATGCATTCATAAATTGCCTGAAAAAAGGGATGAAGAGCGCTATGACAAAGATTTTTGATAATACAGACTGATTGTGAAGAGTTGCAGACAGCTCAAAGTATTGATTGAATGGATGACAGAATTGCAGATAACATTCAGTAATGATAAATACTGAATAATGTATAGAGGGAAAAATCATCCTAACTATACAGGCCTTGGGGCTTGCAGAACATTGGTACAAGAAAAATGTCAATGAGGCCAGAAACGAGTAAGGAACTCCCCTCTGGCTGGTCAACCCCTTTCAGGGACCACTATCTGGTGTCTATAATGGTCACAAGCTCTTAATTTTGGCCAAGGTCAGCCTATGGTCATTCTTACAATAGCCTGTCAGAGGACATAGACTTTGTAGAGGCCTTTTGGAAGTTTGGGCTTGCTTGATAGGGAGGAAATTATGTCTTTTCCTCATTGTAAAGGTGCTGGGATGTAGAGGTGGTGTGTGCCAGTCCTTGTGCTGCAGCAACATGAAAAGGGCTAGCTGGTGGAGGGCTGTGGCAAGTTAGCATCTGGTGCAAGATATTTTAGAACCTAAAGGCACCTGCCTTACCCACCCTAGTGTATTGAATGATAAGAGAAAGAGGGTAAAGTCTCAGTCCAGAAAGACCACTGGGCCTGAGGCACATTGATCACACATCTAACTCCTTTGGGAGGGGAATTGGAGCATGTGCATACATGCTCCTTGGAAAAATAGAAGGGTACCAAGAAGGACGTTAGCAGCCTCCTGGCAGAGGATGACACCCCTCTTACAGATCCACAGGAAATGCAAGAAGAAAGGGCTCTCTACGTACACCTTTTCTCTCTGGATTCTGTTCATTCTGGCACTTGCCAAGCCTTGTGGGATTGGCCACCGATGGTCAACATGGAGACTGGGAACAGCTGGAGCTGTAGGAGGTGGTTTAGGCAGGGAAGATAAGACCGAGTGCTGGTGTTGTCTTAGCACCTAGATGAAGACTTAATGGGAAGGCAGGGGATCATCCCTTCCTTGGGTGACAGAAGTCAGACCCAAGACCTTGATTTTCTGGAAAGGTGGTAGCCAAGTACTTGTATTTTCAGAATGGATTTTTGCCTGGCATCCACTAAGGCAGTCTCTTCCTTCTCACCAACGGTATCCCAGAGGACTATATCCAAGGCTTCCTCAAGGACTCTGTGAGAGCACTGATGATGGTGGTGTTACTCTTTTATATGACTGTTTCTACACACAGACTGTCTTGGGAGATGGGGCTGTGGATGCATCAGTGACCTTCTCTAATGATGTGAAGGAGCCCTGCCCCCTGCCATGAATTACGTTTGCCATTTTTGTCCCCTAGGACAAATTTCCAGCACCTGCTCACGGGTGTCTGTGGAGGGATGGCTAACAAAACTGGGCTTGGGGTGAGCAGGGTCCAGGAGGCAGTGCACAAGAGGAAGAGAGTTAGGAAAGGATCAGCAGGAGAAGAAATTGTATCTTCTCTCAAGGTGCCCTGTTCCACACATTGTGACGTCCCTCTTCACCCCCTGCTAAGGAACCTGTCTTATGTTTGGTGGCATTGGCTAGCTGTGCATGCCTGCTGTAAGGGGGCATCTTAGAACCTACATGAACTTTTTGATGGTGCCATGGAGGGAGGGAAGACATCTGTGGATGGTCAACACCTTCCATATTTAAAGGGACCACATTCCTTCTTCCTGGACCAAGGGGCAATCTCTCTGGATTTGCCCTGGGACCTAGCACAGAAAGAAGCTGTTTTCCCTGGTAGAGCAATGAACTCGGTAGAGGGATCCTTTGAAAGACACAAGCCTCCTCCATTCTATGCAGTGCCACCAGCACACGACTGGGTCTTGCTCTGGTGGGTTCCCCTCCTGCGCATGGGTGGTAATTGCCATGGGGCTGTGAGGGAGGTTCCTGCAGGGAGAAGGGGCTTGGGTTATGGAGTGTACTTTTGGGGAGGAAGGAAAGAGGGAAGAAGGCTGAGTAAGGAGAACAGGCTCTGCTCCTGTTGTGGCAATTAGTGTGTGCCCAACCCACTGATTCATATGCAGGTAAGGTCAGTCCATCTCCCTGTACTGGCTATGGGCTTGGTTTGCACGGTAGCCATTTGAGATAGATAGCCATGTCATGTACCAGGAGCAAAGAGCTTTAGGCCTAGGAGGTGGACTCTCAGTCTGACCCAGTAGTCAGCAGAGAGTAATATGTCATACAGTTTATCTGTCACAAATCCCATTAGTAAATCAAGAATCACAGTAATAAGAGTTGCAAATAGTTCATAGACTGAAGTATGTTCAAACAAACAAAACCTCTGTAGAACAGCTATGACTAGTAAGTTAATTAAAATGATACATTTACTGTAATTTATGAGTGAAACTAGGGTCTAAATTCACTGACTACATAAATGATTGGAAATGATTAATTTGTTTTTATTAAATAAGAGGGAGGACTAGAGAGTGCTATGTTCTGAGCAACTGACATGTGATAATGACTGCTCCTGCAGAAAAGCATAATAGAAAGTTGTCTGAGTCACTCATTAACATCTACCACTGCCCTTTCTGTAAATTATAAGTCATTAAAGCCCAATATAGCTGCTCTGGAACTTAAATAGTAATTTTTACCTTACTAAAATGTTTCATTTGGATTTACTGTCGTAGTCTTAGAGGCTGAAATTCTTATTTCGAGCAGGTTGGGGAAAGTAATTGTGATCTAAACCTGATCCAGAAAGCCAAAGCCTTGCTTTATTACTGTATTGAGGGATAAAAGTTAATTTAAATTGTTTCATTGTCAATTCATTCATTGGTTTCACTGCAAAGAGTGCCAATTTTGCTGGCAGTTCAGTGCTCTTAAAACATGTATCTTCTAAGAATAGAGTGAGAACATCACCTCATTTCTTACAGATCATCAGATGTCCACCAGTTGGGGGATCTTTGTCTTGGGTTGAATTTAAATCAGCAGTTTAGATGTGAAAGACTCGATATCTCATTAGCAATCCCTTGATCCACCCAGTTCCCCTGGGTGCTGTTTTAGAATGATAATCCCAATCATTCTTCAAATCTTTATAAGCAATCAGTTTTAAGTGCAACTCTTAGAAGATAAGACTTTTCCTGCTAGTTAGTTATTAAAAAAAAAAAAAAACCAACAAAAAACAAACACCACAGATGAGCTAGAGGCTTTGATCAGACAGGTATTCTTTTTAAGTCAGATTTAGTCATTTTAGATTTTGTTCCTGCATGTCTGATACTATGCTAGAAAATAATCCAAATACAATATTTAAAAAAGGATGAAGAGCTTCAAAATGAACCTCCTAGCCAATTTAGATTGGGTTGAGTGCTTGAAATAGTGCAATAAATCTCTTCTTTAATGTACAAAATTATTTTTAACCTGACATAAAGGTAACTTCCAGTTACCTTAACCTTACCAAAAAGGATCATAGATTTGGCTAAACTTCAAAACTCCTTTAAAATTCAAAAATCCTCTGACAAAGCACTGAGACTTTCTTTAAAAGTCTCAATGTCACTATCTCGCTTACGTTAATAGTTTCCTTAATGGGGTGCCACTCATGTTACTTGTTCTCCCTGTTATGTGGTCAAGGGCCTTTGTAAGTCTTTGCTGAAAGCTAGATTTGCTAGTGTAAATAGGAATTGAGTTTATTCCTTTTCCTGGAACAGTAATGAGATCATCGCATCAGCTTTGTGTTGTGATGTGATTAAGTTTGCACTGTGACTCAGTTACCTTGTCCTGGAGGACAGAGTTATAAGATTGACAGCCACAGTGGGTATAGGAGCAAAAGGTAGTATCTTGTGGCAGACATCCAGATGCTCATTCTGCGTCTGAAAACATTTAAGTGCCATGTTTTTAAAAGAATACATGTGTATTATTTTAAAATAGTGTAAGAGTATATAATGACTTCTTTTTTAACAAGAATCTGTCTGCTTTCATTTCCGTAACTGTGTTAATATTTAAATTATTGACCTAATCAGGTTAAGTGTATGGGCTGCAACATCTAATTTTAAGGCACACCTTGTTCATGGTAGTTGTGCAATAGCAAATGCAAAACAGTGATGTAATTAGCTGCGCATCAGCAAAAATGTCTGAGGAGTTTTAACTTGAAACCTCTAAGAGAAAACAAACTGCTTTATTAAGTTAGAAATGCTTTATTTGGAGCCTGTGTGTATTTATTATGAATATTACCATGTGATAATAGTACTTTATAATTTTTTTCCCATAGTCAAAAAGAAGATGAGAGGAAAAAATATCCAGTTCGCATCCCGATTAGATCATAGCTGAAAGCTGGGTTGTCAGTAGCCATTTTGTACACAGTTCGATATTATTGTCTATTCAACTGAAGCCAAGACTGCAGAAGTGGCGGTGCTGTAAGCTAAGTGTAAGGTTCACTGCCCGATCTGCGTGGGCGAAGTTTGTCAGAACCCTTGCATTCATTAGGATTGGCTTTAGTCAGTGGTATCCATTCCTTGAACGCTAAATTCACCAACGAGATAAAAGCAAAAAGCCAATGCATGTATAAAATAAGAAAATGTTTGTTCTTCTGCTGATACTGAAATATAACGTATTTTGAGATAACAAAAGCTACAAAGGATCATTTTCTCCCTGAAAGTCTTAATTGTATAATTCAAGATTGAAGTTTAACTTGTCTCAGCAAGCATTTCATGGCCAAGTAAACACTGCATCACAAAGCCGCTTAACATTCAGCCACAGCAGCTGGACCCATATTTATTAAAATTTTCCCTAGGACTTGCTCTGCACTTTTAAAGAAAAGCCACTTCCCTAATTTTTTCTCTGTAGCCATTGACTTCTAGGCTGTTTGTTCAAGATAAGTGTCAAAATGAGGATGCAAAGGTCAATCTCTGCTGTATTACAGAGTTACAAAGTGAAGCAGTCAGTTTGTCTTGCAAAGAGTGTTCTCCTATCCAAATCAAACTGTTTACTTCCTATGGGAAAAAGGGTTTCTTCTTTGGGAATTCAGCAGATTTTGTGTTTATGGAAGGACAGACTCTCCTTTTGTTGTGGACTTACTTCTTCACTGAAAGGTTTTTTTTCAGTTTTTCCTCTTATCTCCACCTTTTAACGGCAAAAGTGAGCTCATGGTTAAGGCTCTGAGATGCTGGCTGCAGTGGAGTCTGCTGCCCTGCCTGGTCCACCGGCACCTCCACTTCGCTGTCCCGCCTGTCTGCTGTCCCCACTCAACAGACCTGGAAATGTGTCTCAGGCCAGTGTTAATGCAGGCCCACCTTCATCAGCTGTTTAAGCTAATATGACAAGTTGTGAACCAGAGCAAGTGAGATATAAATAGGGATCTTATTCTCCCCTTCATGCTTTGGGGACAAGAACCCCTGGCAATGAAATGGAGCAGGCAGTTGGGGCAGTGAATTGTTTGTTTGTTTGTTTGAACCATGACAACTAAACCCAACAAAACCCATTTGTCAAGGCTCTTGGACAACATAACTAATGGACGACATAACTAATCTCACTTAGAATATGTTTTATAAAAATAAGGATGCATTAAAAGTAATTGTGCTAGCATCTTTCCTCTCTTGATAGCAATTTCTTGCTCAGAATTTTAACATTTAGCAAGCTTTTAAAATAAGGATATCCATCATGGTGCCATCAAGGCAAAGGAGTTGAGGGAGCTGTTGCCTGCTCAGTTGGAAATTAATACTACCTCGCCTGAGACAACACAGCTGACTGTATGGGCACCCCAGTCTTTCACAGCATGGAGTAAAATGGGTTAGTGTAAATCACCAACAGTGGTGGTTCAAGCCAGCCCACTTAACAGTGCATATATACATAGATTTCACATTCTAGCTAAGTGGTTGGTAATTTTTTAAACTGCTTTAACTCAAGTACTTGTGATTGTTTGACTCTTTACTTAATTGCATGATTTTAATTTAGCTAAAATTTGTTTAACTATGCAATGGAGAAGATAAGCTGGAGTATCTGTGGTAACAGTGCCAGACACAGCCTTCTACGTGGAGAGGATGAACAATTTAAGCAGATATTTTGTAACTTCTACATTCATTTCTTGACACTGTGATATAGTCCTCCTTGCCTTGTCCCACGTTGGTGATCACAACTGGGCAGTTGCGTTAGGACAAAATTGTCCTTCCCATGCCCACCAGCTGCACAGACAGCTATTCTCATTCCCCTTGCTCTGTCTACTGTCAAGTATTACGCAGAGTTGTCATGTGTTGCCCTTCTTTTTATACTGTCAGGGATGAGTTACCAGCTACTTGAGTTTATCCTTAAATAAAATGAGCCTTGGTCTTCCCTGACTTCTTTTATTAACAGTAAAGCAGTACATTGCCGTTCATGTCACTAGTTAGTGACATCATGTTGGACTCGCAGTCTTTGTATCTTTTTCTTTTATTGTTGATAGAAGACTGCCACGTTGAAGAGCTTGATCCATTTTGCTCCCTAGCATAATAAGAGCACTTCTTGCACGTGTTGGAAATGGCAGCTGATAAGAAAAGATGAAGATGACTGTACGGCACTGTGTTGAGAGAAAAAGGTGATCTGTCTTCTCTTTGCAAGTTTCCACTGTAAATCATTTAACCTTGTCTTAGAGCCCTTTTGTTTTTGCAGTTGCAGTAAAGAAACTCCGTAGTGTTTATATTCATCTGTATCTTGAAATATTATTATAAGGAACAGTAAGATGGCATTATGTTGGGGACAGTTGCAAGGGTTCTCTTATACACAGGCTGCCAGGAGCTGGAACTCAATGAGTTGATAAAAACATAGGAAAGCTACTCAGGAATCTGTTCCTGCCAGTCACTGATGAAACTGTGATATTCAGCCAATGAGAGTATACACAAATTGAGGTAGGGAGAGGAAAATCAATACGAAATTGTCAAATCACTAGTTTCTCAATGTCACTAAAACAGCAGGGCTCATAAAGAGTGAAGCATGTGGAGTCCAAACACAACTTAATGAAATGGCAAGTGTTGACAAAAAACAAAACATGAACATACTGACAAGTTGTGTGAGACGCAGTGACTGGGGATGATCTCTGAAGTAACTGTGAACACTTGCTCGCAACTTGGCCTGTTGTACTATTCATTCTACATTAAATCTTATTCTGTTTATTTGGAGGCATTATGTTGGGGACAGTTGCAAGGGTTTCTCTTATACACAGGCTGCCAGGAGCTGGAACTCAATGAGTTGATAAAAACATAGGAAAGCTACTCAGGAATCTGTTCCTGCCAGTCACTGATGAAACTGTGATATTCAGCCAATGAGAGTATACACAAATTGAGGTAGGGAGAGGAAAATTGATACGAAATTGTCAAATCACTAGTTTCTCAATGTCACTAAAACAGCAGGGCTCATAAAGGGTGAAGCATGTGGAGTCCAAACACAACTTAATGAAATGGCAAGTGTTGACAAAAAACAAAACATGAACATACTGACAAGTTGTGTGAGACGCAGTGACTGGGGATGATCTCTGAAGTAACTGTGAACACTTGCTCGCAACTTGGCCTGTTGTACTATTCATTCTACATTAAATCTTATTCTGTTTATTTGGAATAAGTAGTGTAAGTCTGAAAGCATACGTGTGTCTACATTAAGTACAGACTTGGGCTGCCATTTTGGTTGATGGTTGTTTTCACAACTGACATTAAAGTATTCAGTCAATCTGTAATGGCTGCTCTTTAATGACACTGACGGAGGGGGGATCAAGTATGGGACCTGCCCTTAATTTCAGAGAGCAGCAAGAATGAAAAGTCTTTGTTCCAGTGGCTGGCATACTGCGAACCCATGTTCCTGGGGGAAGTTTCTTACCCCCTTGTTTGGAACATTTGCTTTCTAAGACACGCCCCCCCCCCAAAAAAAAAAAAAAAATATACCTGGGCTGGAATTTGGGGGCTGGGA
>NW_008794010.1:1169497-1207989 GCF_000699145.1 Aptenodytes forsteri
CCCCCCCCCCAAAAAAAAAAAAAAAAGATTAGCACTGTGCTGGTATTTGGGTACTGGGAGCCCAGTATGATTATGAATAGGTACAGGAGCTGTCTGAAAAACAATACTGCCATGGTCAGCGATGAGAAATACGCTCTCCTTTCACACGGACAGATGTTTTGCTTTGGGTTGTACAGTGAAACTGGCATTTCTGAAACCTGCAACCTGTTTATTCGATTCATAATTCAAAGACAGTGTGATTCTCAGTGACTATCACTGTTGTTTTCGTTATGGAGTCCTAATTCATTGTTTCTGTGGGCACAAAAGGATTGCCGGACTCATTTGGTGTTTCAGTGCACTGTAATTTTACATAGTGCAATACTATTGAGATTGCCTAGCTGTGTCATCTGTTGGACTCATCACTATTACTTCCTTTTGACCTCCTCTCTGTAATTGCGCGTGGATGACTTACTAGCTGCCATAAAGATACTTAAATGCAACTGGGCTCATTAACAAAAAAAAAGTGAATAGACCAAAATGATTCTCTCCGAAGTCAGTGAGGACCAACTAGGTAGCTGTTTGCTCTCTGCCAGGCAGTCAGAGCCATCTGTCACATGACAGTAAGCAAGCATCGACTTCAGAAGTCCATTTGTTTTTATATGGATGACTTACTAGCTGCTATAAAGATACTTAAATGCAACTGGGCTCATTAACAAAAAAAAAGTGAATAGACCAAAATGATTCTCTCCGAAGTCAGTGAGGACCAACTAGGTAGCTGTTTGCTCTCTGCCAGGCAGTCAGAGCCATCTGTCACATGACAGTAAGCAAGCATCGACTTCAGAAGTCCATTTGTTTTTATGACAGTTTTTACAATTTTATGGAAATTGAACCATTACATAAAGCATAATTTTCCACAGAAATTGGTGGTTTATAGACTTAGATCCCTGTTCAGTCATTTACATTCCTAGTTGCTTTTTACATAAAACATAAATATAATGATGCTTTTCTCCCCTAATAAAAAATCATCAGGCCTTTTTTTGTCTTTTTTCAGTATATGAAAGACTATCCATCATTGGTACTTAAGGAAAACCTCAAGGGTTCTATGTCCAAGTTTTATGTGTCCATAGAAACCAAGTCTATAGGGATTACAAAGGAACTAATGTTTAATGCTTTAGTATTTAGTTCAAAATCATAGTTTATAATGATTTTCTCACAAGATTTTGCTACTCTTTTTAGTCTTTAAGTATGTATTTTTTATAATCTATGTTAGTTCTTAATTTAACTCATCATATTCCTGCTGTTCTTGGAATGGTAAATCTAAAACATTAAGTCAAATTGTACAGACTTTTAGTTGTTGGAGTCTTGTGTTCAAGTCCAGATTATAACCAATGTGAGCATGAGCTTTCCAATTTTTTTTCATCCTCCATTAAAATTAATCAATGCCATATAAAGGTTCTGCTCAGGGAAAGCTAGGGATTTTGCATACTAGATCAGACTTGAATTGCACCAGTGGATCTGTATAAGGACAACTTTGACAGCATCTGTTCACATCACTCTGCCTTTGTCAAGGCCTATTAGTCTTTTCCCTTTATGAGGAGCATTTTAAAGCAGGACAAGGGACAATGTCAGGTTGGAGGTATTATTTTTTTGGAGGCTGTATGCATTAAAACTGAAATTCTTTGGTAAACTGCAACTGCTTGGCAGTTCCTAGGGGTTTGTCCAGTTCACCTGAGCATCACAGGCACGGCTGCTCAAGTGTTTGTGTCCTTAGATATAAAAGCATTTATGAAATTGGTAATTGCTTGGTTGCTTGCATACTTCTCCTGTATGGTAATTGCCATTTAAAGGTCAGCACTTTCCAACATGTTCTGGGTGTCACTGGTTTTCCTAATAGTGAGAAGATGAGTTATCTGTAGCAATGATTCTTACCCTTACAAGTGTATAAATATTTGAAATTATTTGAATTGTCATAGCACAAAATATGGCAGTGAAAGATCTAGGTTCAGCTGTACTAGATGAACATGAAAAGAATATGTACGTGAAAAGAAGGCCATCCCTAACCCATGGAGCATATCAATGAAAGTTAGATATAACTCCAAAAAAACTTTGCAGTCAGACTATTTTATGATTTTACAGGGAGATATAAGGGATGACAGATGCTGGAATTCAGGGATCTTCTTCACAAGTTGAATTATTAGGCCATAAAAGACAGCGGCACTGGAAAAAGAGTTACAGGAATCAACATTTAAGAGGGATTGGGAGTTACTTGTCAGAAGCTATTTTAGGAGAAAAGCTGATGAAGAGAAAGAGAGACCATGAAGGACATTTGAATATGAGAGATCCAGGGAATGATGAATTTGAGGGGAAATCTAGATAGGCAGAGAACCTGTTGCATTGTTTTACAGTGTGTGTTCCTAACTGCTTTTAGGGGTTTTTTTGCTCTTAAGACAACCAGGAGCCTCTATAATAGCTCCTAAAGGAACATAAATGAAGGATCTGAGCCTACATTGGACCTGCTGTGGTAATAAAAAATTATTCCAGTGGATTTCCCCATTCCTTTTGTAAGGGGGAAGTCATACAAGACCATCAGGGTGAGGTGTGCCTGGGAGGTGGTGGTCTCATCAGACCCAGCAAGGTGAGGACAGGCAGCTGCCTGGGAGCTGCAGAAAGAGGGATCTGAGAGGCTTGCGAGGTTTGTATAAGCTTGGTATGCGGCCCCATTTTGCTAAAGCTCATGTTTGAGGCCAGCTGGGATCATTTTTTGGACAGAGTGAAACTGGTCTGAAGTGGTACCTCAGGGAGTCATTGGCATGCAGATGACAGATGAACCTGTGTTTGCAGATGAGATCACCAGCAACAGGGTGGCAAGTGTTTATTTTTAATGTCTTATTGCTGTTGGGCTGGCTTATGAGCATGCATAACTTGTCAACAGTGCAACACTGTGGAAGTCTCCTGTAGCACCTTTGAGACACCTTTTGCCAGGCAAGACTGCAGTTTACTTTTGCTAATGAAGTTGTTGTGGACAGCTGGTTCTAATGGATGTGAAGAGGTTGCCCTATCCCGTTCTGTTAAGTCAAATATTTTAAACTCGCTAGTTACAGAGGATGGAAACTGCGATAATGGATATTTTCTGGGTTATAAAGACATCTTGTATTTCCTGAAAGCAGGCTGAGAACACTGCTAGCAATAAAAACCAAATCAAAAAATCAAACAAGACAGAGAGCAGTCTTCTGTTCAATAATTACCCCGTGGTTTTACGAATCTTCTCTTATGCTTAGACAATGCCCCTTAGAGTTGGTAATTTTACAACTTTACAACAATCACAGAGCTTGCCTTTGTGTGCGTTATGTATATGCTGAAGGGCAGAGAATAGCCTCAAAGTGGAAGGTGTAAAGAAACGTCCAAAATCAATTAACCATTATATAGTGTGTGGGAGACATTCCTTGTCTCTCTGTGAATAGTCCTCGAGACAGCGTGGCTTTCAGACTGCCGGGAAACTGGTACGTTTCCAAGTTACTGGTGGAAATTACTTTGAACTTAGAATAAACCTGCACATACGTACAAATTAGAAGAAAACGAAACATGTTGAATGAAATCTTGGCCTTATCAAAGTCAAAAGGACTTTGCTGCTGACTTCAGTGGAACAAGAATTTTATCCATAAAGAGGAAAAAAAAAGATTTTTGAACTCTAAAATCAGAGCTAAGCTGTCTGATGTAGGTTTTTTTTGTCACAGATACCTGCTTGTTTTCACATGTATTTGCAGGATCTGAAGGCCACAAAGTCTTTGTAATTGTGTGTCTGCAATCCCTGACTGCAATATGCTTGCCAAAGCACACCTGGAACACTCATGCTTTTGTAACTTTCATTTCTTGTTTTTATGGTCCAGCAACATTGCTCAGGCCTGTTCAAATGTGTTGGCAATTAGTAACATAAATATAACTTGTCCGACTTGATTTGTTCTTCCCACACACACGTTCTGTGTCTGTCTCTCTCCAGCTGAACCATGTGTAGAGAGAAGAGTAGCAAGGAAGCATGCTGTGATGGGGGGGAATGCCAGAAGGTTTTTACCCTTTTAGAATGAGCTCTCATACATTATGAAGACCAAAATAACTTGTGGCCATCGTAGTGTGGTGTCTCTGTGAGCACACTGTCCTCAGGTGTTCCTCTGCTACACTTGCATAGCCTGGCAAGAGTTACCATTAGTTTTCATTAAACAACCTGTAAATTGGTTGCACCGAAGTGCTTTGAAGGGTCCAGTGCCATGTGCCTGCCTAGGGCACGTCTAACAAATGCCAGATTAAACACCTCACAAAAGACCACTGCAGATATCTGGGAATTTTGTTGCTGTTTTTAGTTGTTTTGGGTATATTTTTTAAAAAATTCCTGCCACGGATATAAAATTGCCCTAGTAGCTAGAGCGCTCTGCTGGTAAATGACAGTTCATGCTTAACTTCTTCAACCTGGAGAGCCGTGCTGCCTCTTGCCTCCCTGCCAAGTGCCCGTGCTGTGGTGTTATTCCCTCACTGCATGGGAACCATCCAAACCTCCTTGCCTCTCCCCATCCAGTGGAAACTGTGCCGCAGCAATAAAAACGTGACCTTCACTTGCCTAGAAAAGGGGAGAGGACTACAGAGGAGCACGGGAGCTCACAGCCTGCTGTGGGGGCACTGAGAAAAGGGTTGGAGTTGTGGCCTCTGCTGCCTGGACCATGAGTTTTCATTTGCTGTGTTAGCAGTCTGAGTTCCAGAGAGGAGAGGGAATTCAGATAACTTTGTGCTCAACGTGCAGGTTTCCATGCTCTTTGGCAACTATGCACTCCCCATGCACTGTGCAGGTATCTCGGCCTCCGCTCGGGATTCCTCTTTGGGGGCTGACACCCATGTAATCATTACAGCCTCTATTTTACAGGCTTCAAATACTTCATTGGGTCTGGCCCTTCATTACGCAAAGGTAGGGCTACATTACTTTGTAAGATTAAGTAAGCATGCAGGCCTACGGAAGTGACGGATCCGTTTGATCTGTCATGGGAAGTGATGGATCTGTTTGATATATCTCCTCTGGGCAATGCCAGCTCAATGTGTATGCTTGGAGAGGGATTTACTTTGAAAGAAATATTTACGTTTAGTAAGTTTGAACACAATCAATGGATCCGTTAGTTTTATTTCACATAGATGCTCACCCGAATGCGTCCCTGTTTGCAGTATGTTCTTGGTTAGCGTGCTCCTCCGTTAAGAAGGAACAGCTGCATATTTCTGGCCATGTCGTTGTGAGTTGTGAATGACAAACCAAGTGACGTGTTTTATTTGATTACTGCAGTGCCTGTGAATAGCTCAGTGCTGACAGCCTGGGAGGAAAAGTACCATTAAATGCCCTGGGATAGGCATAAGATGGGCTGCAACACTGGCAGGTTTTCTCCTCCAGTCCAGGCATTGTGCCTCATTTCTGAAGTTACCATCCCATTGACTTATTTGCTGGGCTGTCACGTCAGTTATAGTGATGTTTTTGACACCACTATATTTTGTGACATTTGTTCCTTAAAAAATGGGAATAAGGTCACACTAAGCAGCTGTGAATAGCCATCAACTTTCAATCACCACCGTCCCGGAAGGCATTTGAAACAGCAACTTTGGGTGGGGATGAAAGGCCCTGTGTCCTACTGACAGTGCCTTCAGCCAGTCAAAGGTGGAAGCAGGAATGAGAAGTCCGAGATGCACATTTAAAATTGCAGGGACAGCACTTACTATGAAGACATTATATGAAATAGTGTCTAGAGGGCAATAGGAGTGTGCTTAATTCTTCAATTTTTTTTATTCCAAAAACTTAATTTTTTAAAATATATTTCATGTCCTACATAGGGTCCCAGTTAGTACACAGAAAAAAATATCTTGATGATTGGTTTTACTGCAGTATTAGCTGAAGATACAACAGTTTTACTGTATTTTATGTTTTATATTTTACTGTATGTTTTACTGCAGTATTAGCTGAAGATACAATTCCCATTCACAGAAAAGCTTCCAACTGGCGATAAGTGGTACTTTATTCACAGCATGAGTTGATAGTCAAGTGATGCTAATGTTGGACCTACGAGTATCTGGTGGTTCTGATAAACCAGCCCACAGCAGCTCCTGTGTTACCTGTGTGGCTGCTCTCAGCCAGTGTCAGTAAAGTTGAGCGAGAACTTGAGCTAACTAATCCTGCAAAGGTAATTAGGTTAATTGTGTTAAATTTTGAGGAAAAAGTAAGAAAGCATCACTTTATGAGGTTAAAATATTGCACGTGTTTGGGAAAGAGAAAAAACCAGTTTGTGAGAAAGAGCATTTATGAAATGCCTTGCTTGTATCTGTGTATACAGGCATGGTGATGGCTTGTAGAAAAGCATCCATTGAGCGTGGAAATGGTAAACATCTCCAGCAGTTGTTTATTTGAGAAGATAACACTTGAAGGTGCAGCTAAATATGCTCCTGAGGCCTTTCTTCAACCAAAAAATGTTTCAAATAAAAAGCTCCTTATTTTTACCCAATCAATATTTTGCATTATTTCCCAGTTTACTTCACAGACGTCAAGCTTGCAGTTTACTTGAAACCTCAATAAAGCAGGAGAATTTCTTTCTTTTCAAAATGGTGAGAGAGTAGTTTACTACTTAGGTCATTTAACTCAGTTATAAATTACAAAATGTGAGTTATGACTAATCAGAGAAAGCAGTTCAGTATTATGAAACCAGCCTTAAGAAAAGTAATTGTCCTGTAGGTTTCCATGCTTTCTTGAGACTTGAATTGCAAAAATCACTTCTTAGACCAAGAATCCAAAACTCCTCAATTTACTAGTGAAGATGATCTTCCAGCGAATGTTTTATATTCTATCTTTTCCTGCACTCACCTTTAGCAGCACCATAATAACTGAACAGCTATCCTAAATTTTAGGAAATAGTGATCTTTACATATCAATTATGGTATTCCTTATGGCTCATCCTTGTTCAACAGAATTGAAGAGAGGAAAGCTGCTGAATGGCTATTAGCTTAATAAAGAAAAGTAATTTTGAAATTCTTGTTAAATTGCAGTGAGTGTACAACTAAACTGAGATTTAATTACATTTTTAATTAAAGGAATAGCTATTGATTATGTCATTGAATATGTGTTGTGGCCAGCTTGAACAAATAGCAATATTACAAGAGATTATTAAACTAGTTGTTAAAATTCTAAGTGAACAAGAACTAGAACTGGTGTGGATAAAAGATATAGTGATGCTGGGTAGAAGAAAAAGATAACAAAATGAGTGGAAAATACATTAATTTCTAAAAGTTTGGTTACTGATGGTTTTATGTGCTATCATAATTTATTTTTATCTATGGAACAAAATTAAGACAAAACCAGAACAATTTTTAAATAAGGAACATGGGTAAAGTTTTATATTGGGTCTTGAAAGCGAACAGTGATTCAGACAGTGTTTCTCATGAGCTTTATGTGAAGCAGGATGTAATCTGTCGTATGGGAGAGACCTTCTGATCACTCAGGGAGCAATCAGATCTACTACACAGCCTGATATAAAGGCCAAATAAATGCTAGCGGTCAGAGCAGTAACAGCATGCGAGTACTGACAAAAACCCATAGGCAGCTGCAGTCCAGCCAGCTACAGGGCACTGGCAGCTCACCCTATATTCAACCTGCAGCTTTCCTGCTACTGCAGCGTTGATCCTCTCCCAGGCCCATGGTGTGGATGCCTGGTGGTAGACAGGAAGCAGTTTTCTGGACACCGATGATCGAGAGCGGGTGTGGAAACCCCATCTGCCCACGTAAATCCATACAGCCGCGTTTTGTCTGTGCAGGTTGTCCATTTGTGCGTCCAGGTGGCACTGCCGGCCGGATGGATGGGTCTGTTCTTCACCAACACCCCTTGGCTTGTGGGAAGCTGTTGGTTGATGCTCTCAAGAAAATGTGTCCTAAATTTGTTTTAGACTTAATTTAAGCAGTCTGCAGGCTGCTCATGATGTTAAAGGCCTGATCCTTTCCCTCCTTGTGGTACCACCTTTACTGCTGAAAGGATCTTATTGAAGCATTTTATTAGAGAGGGGAGTAGCCCCTACGGATGGACATCACAGCAGCCCATTGCTTGTGGCTGAAAGCTGCTCTGAACAGTGAAGTATAATAGGGAGATGGAGTGGATGATCTCATGGGTCTTTCTGTTCTGTCCGTTACAATTTCTGTGCATATAAAGCTGTTTTAATCCTTTCCATTCAAATGCATTGTATCCACAGAAATGTATTCTTAATAATGACGCAAGGCATGCTGCAACACAGGCAAGCTTATAGTCAGACCCTATGACTCAGCTGGACTAAGTTATTGTTTTAAATAGAGCATTTTGGATTTAAAACTTTTTCTTGGTACAGATTTTATAGTTGGGCATATTTTGAATGTTCTGTCTATGTATATAATGCGCAAAGGCTAATTTGTTAAAAGACTCTGAGGGTTGTACAGATGTGAGCACCCAAGAATTAGGGATATCTCTAACCTTTATTTGACCTCGTAGTTTTATGGAGCACGATCCAGTCTTCAGTGACCTTCCTCCTCCCGCAACCTCTTCCTCTTTCAAGTGTGCAGGATAAACAAGGAGCACGAATGTGGCAAGTGCAAAGAACGTGGCAGCGGCTGGTGAGATGCGGAAGTTAGGGGAAGCGTTCGGTAGAGGCACGAGCACTCATTAGCAATAGAAAGCAATGTCTTGTGGTGAAAGCACTTTTCTCCCTGTATTGCGATTGTATTGCTACTATTATGTGTAGTGGTGTTCTCACATTCAGAACCCAGGTTACAAAACATCTTCTGTGTCTAACGGGTGACAAATAAAGAAGAACAGATTACTGAAATACAAACTGAAAGGGTCGGATATAAACCTCAAGAGAGTAAAAAAGTTTAGTGACCTGTAATCAGGATTTACCAATGATTTGTACTTAGGTAATGGCATCGCTGTTTTTTTCAACACACAGGGTACATTTTAGTTTACTTCAGACAGGTCCCTGTTCCCTGTTCTGCTTAACTACAGGATGTTATGATTATAGATGTAGTGGCACTGTTGTTGCAGAATCGCTGCTGATAAATTATGGTGGGATGGCAGCTGTAAATACAGCTTCTCTTGTGATTTAAGAGGGAGATGTGAAGGTGTATTGGCCAGATGCTTGATCAGTGGTAAACAGGGCCAGCTGCAGCATGCTAAAGCTTAAAAGTCCTTGCCAGATTTTGGGATTAGAAGTTGTCGTTTCAAGCATCGACTCCTCCGGTATTGAAATAATCAGCTACTCTGGTCCTCCTCTTTTCCTTTCTCTTCGGCCAAGATTTATTTACCTTTGCAAGCAGGAACTGACACGCAAACCTTTTTTTCAGTAATTTTTTGAGATACGAGAGCTTCTTCAGCAAGCTGCCAAGTATTCAGTGTCTGTCTGTGCCACAGTGCCGTGCGATTTCATGTGATGTATGCCGTGACCTTCCCATTCACCTGCTTAACTGGTCAGGAAATGTGCGGCTGCTTGGAGCTGTGTAGTTATACTACTTAAGGCTGGAGAAGCAATAAACCAGTCATTACAGATTAGCGTGATAACAGTCACCAGCAGCAAGATCAGCTATAATCAGGATTCACTTGACACAAAAGGGCATATAGCTTTGGTCAATCAGTCCCCTGCTCTGTAGGTGACAGTCCTGTGCAGGTAATATTCCTAATGACTGATGGGGGGCAAGAAAAATTTCATTACACAACTGCTACCGTTGCAGTGATTTTAATCCGGCTCCTCTCTGAGAAACCCCACGTGTCCTGATCTGAAGGCTGATACAAGCTTGGTTATTTTTTCCCTGAAGTGAGAAATGAAAACGACTGCCTCCCCAAGATCTCCCTGGAATTCAGATTAAATGGGGCTTGTATTGGCATTGGTACTAAGGATGAAATCAGGATTGGCAGACTCCGGTGTGTGAATTTGCACACATACAGGGTCTCAGAACAAGAATGAATCTCATTAATTAAGCCAAGACATTTTAGATGGCCTGTGCCTAAAATTCAATCCTGTTCAGTAAAAGGGACTTTCTCTTGGGTCTCTTTAATGTCACATTCCATTTACAATTGTAGTAAATGCTATAACTTGTTTCCCTCTCCCCTATCCCACAAAAAATGACAGAGAGGAATTTCTTGCTAAGCCTTTGATAACGGTTCTTTCTTTTTGTTCCAGATAACTTCAAACGAGAAGCGCTCGGAGAGCCTGAAGAATGATGGTGATGCTCTTATCCAAACTCTAGAGAGCCTGGCCCAAACTGCCAGGTGAGTTCCCTCAGGCTTCCAGGAATTTCCAGGGCTGAGAGCCCTAGCCTCCTCTTTTGTCTGCGACGGTCTTCTCCTGTAATCGCCTTCTGTGCAGTACAAGCTTCTCGGGTTTCTGTCCCTGGCCCCCCTCCCTACACTGCTCTCCTCCAAACTCCTCTCATTCAGAGCTTGCCGGCATTTCTGCTGCGGCGGCAGCGTGCTTTGATCCCCAGCTGTGGCGAGCCGCAGTGTGCTGCACAGTCCGGCTCAATGTGTGTGCACATGTGTCGATTTTCCTTTTTTAAAATATATTCTTTTATTCCAAACGCTTGGCCTCTATAACCGGATACTGGTCAGTGGTTCTTGGCAGAGTGGGCTAGATGCACAATGCGATGTTTGTGCCCTGTTTTAAAGTAATTGTGTTTGGTGCGCTTGCAAGCTGATTACTTTCAAATGCGCAGCCGAAGAACAGAGCTACTTTTGTTTAAGAATACCTGTGGCTTCTCCGAGAAGGCACGAGACTTTGGGGAATGCCGTGGCCTCCTCTGCGAGAACAGAGGTGCTAGTCCCAACAAGTTGGCCAAACCTCAGCTCATCTCCTGTGGACTTTCCCTCATCTAATCCCCCTTGGACATATGAATGCATTACTGTTCTCTGCCCCTCAAAGCAAATTTTACACTCCTGCCCTGGGCTGTTAGGCTGCATTTCACTCCTGGTTGAACTAAAATTGATAGAGAAATTGTAGTTTATAGATCAGTTTTTGAAACACTAAGATAATCTTTGCAGTGCTCTTTGTGCTCCCAAAGGCAGGCTTTATATGTCAGTTGTTTGGGAAAATTGGGTCCTCGACATTATGGCAGGGTGTACCCTGTGTTGGAAGGAAGGGGGGATGTGGGCAGATGTGGAGAGGAAATGTTGGGACGTGGTGAGTGTAAGGAGATGCACACCGAGGACTAACCAAACCTGTCAAGAGCAGTCTGCATCCCTCTCGCATACTCAGCTGCTGACTCACGGGTTTTTGTATGACACATTAAATTATCTAATTAAAATAAAATGTCAGCTCTCCCTAAGGGAGACACTGGCACCACCACTGAAGATGACAGTGGGGAAAGATGAGGTTTTCTTCTTTTAGAACTAGTTTTCACTCTATTTCGTAGCATTTCAGCATTAGATGCGCTAGACGGCTCAGTTGCTCTCTGAGTCTGCTTTTCTGGCTTCCTCTAATTGTCTGTTATCTATACATTTCTGTACTCAGAAAACCACATACTATAGAGCCCAGAATAAACAGCACTCTCTCTTATTTGACACAAGATGATCAGTAGACCAAATTCTAGCTGATGCCAATGACGAATGTGTTGATATGTTAGGGTAAGCCAAGTTGCTTTGCTGTGCCGAGCTCCCACACTGCAGCAGCAACAGGGGAGCCACCAAGAGCTCACGGATTTCATTTCCCCTCCTCCCCTTCTTTGGGGAACACACGTCCCTATCCATTTGCCTCCAGAGGAAACTGGGAGGGATTCAGCCTGGATCTTGGGGCTGTAATAGACTCAGACAGGGATAAATTGGGAATGGGCAGGCAGGAGAAGCCTGCGGTTAGCAAGCTTAATCGGCTTTAGCTGAATGGCCGTTTTGTTTACGGAGGTTATGGATGTTCAGCCATCTCCCCAGATTCCCTTATGTGGCGTCTTTCCCAGAATATTCCTTGTGACCTAATAAACTTGGTCTCCTCACCTGTGCTTTGAACCCTGTTAAGAAGCCTCTCTGTATCTCATGCAGAACTGGAAACGTTTTAGAGAAGGCTACAACTGAGATCCTGGACCTAAGCCATCCTCGGAGTAGTCTAAACTCCCAGGCCCTTCCACCCACATACTATCATGGGGTTGAAGTGATTGAGGAGTGTTTTTGCTTTGCTCATTTTTTACAGCCAGGTTTCTATTGCTCTGCCTGTGCGGCAGAAGGAGGATACCAGCCAAGCAGTCACGTGCCGAGAGAGGGGCACTGCTTGGATTGCAAGCTGCTTTCGGTGCTCTCCTGCTGCCGTGTAGCAGCCGTGGATTGCCAAACTCCTTCTCTGTGATACATCCTCAGCTAGTCAGAACAGGCAGTTTTGAGAGTGACACATACATAACCAGCCCATTCTGCTTAGTAGCTATGTGGAATCAAATCTGCACTTTAAAATGTGGGATTGTAGCCATTTATTTTCAGTGAAGGCAGTTGCCAAGATGCATTTGTTTCAGATAGATAGCTAAATTTTGTGGTTTAAACTGCTGCTCATTAAGACATTGGCTTACATAGTGAGGACTGATCATTTGGATTTCCTGGCTAGCTCTGCGTTCCCCAAAACATGGAGTGTCAGTAGGTATTTGTCATTAGGAGCAACTGAGGAAGTTGCAGATTGATCTACTAGTGTCCTTTCTAAGCTGAAGATGAGGGATGGTAGTCTATAAAAAAAAGACTTGTTTCTGTGGACTAGCAGTAATGTGTTAGAGCCTCTGTTCCAATGCTAGAAAAACCCATGTGTTTCCAGAAAGAAAAACTAGGCAAAAATATGTATAATAAAAACTTAGGCGAGGAAGCAAAGGGGGAAGATCCCACCATTCAGTCTCAAACCTGCAGAGCTGTGTGTGGTGGGGCAGTCGGGCCTCCTTGCAGGAGGTGGGCAACACCTTGAGTGGAACTGCTTCCTTGCGTGGAGCACCGCTGCGTTGAGGGCTGTATGTGTGAAAACACGTTTTTCTGTCAAGCTGGAAGTGTGCGTGTGTGTAGATTCGGGGGGGGGGAGATAAATTATATCTTCTTTTTACAGAGGAGATGATTGAGTGAGGTAGCAGTTACTGTGAAGTTGAGCTGAAATTCATTTTTACACAAGGAAGATTTGCTACAGGGCAGACTCACTCGTTGCATGTTGCTGCTTAACAGAAAAGCAGGGTATACAGCGCAGTTAATGGCTATTAACAATCTTCCAGCATAGATGATAAAGACAAATGTGGGATTTGAACAAAAAGGTTTCCCCGAGGATGTCTAATAGATGTTACTGTTTTTAATTCCTAGCTCTCATGCTGATGTTGCTGTTGCTTCCTTGGCATTTGAAATTCTGAGAACGGTGGGACATGAAAATATCAAGACTACCAAGTGAGCTGTTTTTGACTGGCCTGCCGAAATGCACAAGTTGTGTATGCTGCTCAGCACCTCATTCCTGCAGGAACATCTTCAAATGAGCAGAGCAGTCGTAACTGATTTAGCAAGCTGAGCTGTAGCTGCATATGGGCATGTGCGTGCCTTTGGGAGGCTGCAGGGAGGTTTTTTTTTTGGGGGGGGGGTGTGTGTGTGTGTGTGTGTGTGTGTTCTTTTTGTTTGTTTGTTTTTAAACCCCTGTTAAGGATGAATTCTCGATTACTACTTTACCTCGCTGGCATTATGTGATGTAGCTCAAATTTTTGACAGCCAGAGTTTGAAAAGTATACATTAAATAAATAGTATAGTTATTTCACAAGATATAGACATGAAGTGTGTCACTATTTTAAGCTGCTGTTAGAAATGTTCATGTATTATCTTCTTTTTGACCAGGTGAATGCCTTGGCTGTTTATTTTAAGGGGTCACCTCATGCCTATGGCAATATTCTTCATCTCGCGCAACCAGAACCAACCCCTGCAATCACGCAGAGGCTGTGTGTATGATGTCTGGCACGTATGTGTGACTGATTGATAGATTTTTTTATCAGGATTTTACCCAGTAGCATGGGCGCTTTTTTTTGTGAGCGTGTTTGTTTGCCCCTCTGTTGCCTAGCACTGCACAGCTTAAGCTGCATTGGTGGAGTGTCGTTCTCAGCCACCAATACTCCTGGCTGGAGCTCCTCTCTGAAAATAGGCGAGATGATGAGCCTGGCAGTTTGTCATTTACCCCCAGTAGAAGTTGATGCTCTAGGAAGCGTCCTTTAGAGCTAGCAGATGCCACAGTGTGTAAAGAAATTAACTTTCTTTTCTCCCCCCATCCCCTGAGCGAGCATAGCATGGCTAAGGCTGGTACTATGACCACTTCTTTTTTAACGTTCATCTTTCCAGGCGACAACAGCATGTTCCTGCCACACCTCCCAAACACGGGTGCCTTACCGAGAGCTGCTGCTACAAGCCTGCTCTTGGACAGCCCAGTTGCCCAGAGTACGTGGAGGCAGGCAAACACCCCTAGGTAAACAGTGTTCACCTTGTACATGTTACAGGACTTGTTTTCTTACATTACTTTAAACCTCACTATCTCTTTTTCATAGCTTAACAGCTGGAATCAGAGCCAGAGTTATAGAAATGGGGAAAAGCTCACTGGTGGCTATTATTTGGTAAAGTGTTTTATAGCAACGGTCTTCTAGCGGGAGTGTGGCCGAGAGGAACAAAGCTGAATTACTGGGCAAGACTTGCCCCTCTGCAGTTGCAGTGCCTTTGCTCTGCAAGCAAAAGGCGGAGCAGGCTGTTTTGTAGTTTCATTCGGCTCTCATCATCTTGGGATCCTAACTTGAGCCATGATTCTTTGCAGCCACAACCCCCTCTGATCTTCTGCCGGCAAACTGCTGCAACTGAAGTAGAACTGCCCAGGGCATGTTTGCTCTCAGCAGGGGCTGGTGACATCTGCACCATGCAGATGTGCACAGTCTATGAATTAGCTGGCAGTTTAAGAACCACTTTCCCTGCTTCTAACTACGCAGGTGCTGCCTCAAGAGAAGGCAGTTACACACAGGTTGTATCTCACACTGTAACTGAAGACTGAGGACACCTGAAAAAAGGTTTAAGCTGCTGGACCAGCTGACAGTTTGTAAGCAAACACTCCAGCTCTCTTCAGATGTGCACTGAAGATTAATATGCTGTTCTCACTTTTTGAAGCCCAGAAGCTAAGCCTGGCTGGCAGGCCAGGCACAAAGGGTAGTTGCCTCGCATCTGGCTAGACATGACCCATGCCAAGCAACCTGCCGAAGCAAAGGGGGCGCAGGTCAAGGGGAAGAACGCAGCCTCAGAGGACCGGAGTAGAAAACCTTTAGGTTAGGTCATTAGGACGTGGGGCTCTAAAGGGTAAGTATTCCTTAGCAGGATGAGAGGGCTTCCTCATCTGAAGTACTGAAGTTCTTATGCAATTCCAGGACAATTTTCAGAAAACTTGTAATCATACTTTATGATCTGAAATAATTTGACACAGAGTGAATTAAAAGTTTACTTTAATTTTGAACCATTTTATAACTGCATTTTTCTCATGAAGCATCTGTATCACAGCAGGCTACAATAACTTTGGGATAAAAGGCAACTGGTAAACTGTCCAATACAAGGTTCCAAATAAACAGTTCTTACTGGCCCCTACCCAGACATATCCCAGATAAAGTTTTTGATCAGAAACATGAAATAGATCCACCTGCTTATTTTAAGCATATTAAAAAGGAAACTAATTGGACCATTTCTATTTGTCTAGTTTTTTATACAAAAAAGCTACACAATGTTACACTTTATTCAGAATACAGTTAGAGCGATTATGAATTAGTGTTCTACACCTTTACTCAATCCTTAAAAATTAGAAACTGCTGTAGCATATTCACTATAACTTAATACTACGAGAGACTTTAAAAAAAACTAACAACAATTACTGCGAAAAGAAAGGCTACTTCCAA
The DNA here is from genome assembly GCF_000699145.1 of Aptenodytes forsteri. Lineage (NCBI taxonomy): Eukaryota > Metazoa > Chordata > Aves > Sphenisciformes > Spheniscidae > Aptenodytes > Aptenodytes forsteri. The sequence goes on from NW_008794010.1 coordinate 1,185,396, forward strand.
AGCAAGCAAGGTCAGTACCATTACAGAGATTTAAAAAAAATAATAAATTTTTAACAAGCAAGGCTAGGGTTTGATAAATTCCATCTTGCAATTCATTCTTGTGCATTCTTCGTTTCTTGAATCACTCCCAAAATCCATTTGTATTATTACTCCTCGACCAAAAAGGACCAGAACAAAAAGTTTACTTCAATTGTTCCCATAGGAAACTCAGCTTGGTTAGTGTGTCAGGCACTTTCTGAGATACTAGCCCACCCCTCGAGCCCTCTCAGCAACTCTACAGGCCAATCAATGCAAGTTCATTCAGATGATACAGCTGCAAAGAGAAAAAAAGCAGGTGTCAGCATTCCTGAGTAGAGGGCTGTTTTCACATATTAAGACTGCATGAAGCCAGTGCACAAGACACTACAGTTAATTACTTCCACACTTCACGGCAGAAGTCAGTTTGGAGTGTACTGATCGCGTGTTTTCAGAGCGTTTATTCACTATTCTGGCACACTGGGACCCAACTGAGCCAATCCCTCCCTGCCAACCAAGTCCTCAGTCCAGTCATCTGTTTTTCTTTTGTTTTTTGTTTTGTTTTTAAATTCAAGGTTGGAGCTTCTTACCTAAAGGATGATTTACAGGTCAGTATCGAACCAGGCCAACTGATTACTGTCACCTGGAGGCAGCCCATCCATAAGGTCCTGGGCATGGCCAAGATCTGGCAGACCATCAACTGGGTAGTCAGCACCAGGGTGGTGGCCACCCATTTCATGTTCCATCATAGGGTCCATACCCAAGGCATCCTGACCGTATCCGCCAGAGTGGAAAGAACGGTAGCTAGGATCTAAGAAAGTTAAAGGTGGCAGAGGGAAAAAAAGCATAATGTTAACAGATGTTAGATGCATCAGAAGCTGCAAGTATCAGTGTGTGAGAAGATCTTTGTAGCCATCTATTTTTTTTTCTAGTTCAGCCAAGTTCAAAACAATCTATTGCCTGCCCTTAATGGCTATTCCATTGTTCGAAACAGCCTTCCAGTACGATCCTGCAGACAAAGCACACTGCAGTCAGAAGCACGAGCAGATTCCAGCCAAGCCATTAGTCTGCACAATCAACAGTACTAAAATTCAACAATACTGCAGCAAAACCAGGCTCGAAGACTGTAGACTTGCTTCTGAAAGACTAGTCAAAAATAGCTTAGAATCCTTAGGGATAGGCTCGCATTCAAGTCTATAGACACTTACAGACTAATACATTCAATACCGGCTTTTGTTTTAAAGAAAAACTGCACTATTGGAATTGTCAAGTCCATTTGTAAAGAATTTAAAAGACTTCTGGAAACAACAGCTCAGCAGAAGACTCTCCCACAAGACTCAAGACAAGAGACACCAGTTTTCACGTTCATACGGCTCCCACTTCAGTGCTGCCAGTGGTGTTGCAGAAACTGGTTATTTGAACTGGCAGTTCCCCATCTGCCTATCAGTTTGCAATACCTTGCTGAAGAGTAATTCACTCTTCACTCATTTGCAGTGCTCCTTTAAAATCTATGACTTGACTTCATCCAACTTAAGTGTAGTCAAGGGGAACAGAGGAGACATACCATCTGGGCGGTATCCAAGAGGTTCTCCCTGGGCACCAATATCAAGTCCGAGATCTGCTGTCTAGATGTACACAAAAAGTTACAAAACAGTTTTAGTGTCAGGTCTTTGGGCCAGCACTAGTAATTCTGAGTTTCAAGAGTTTTGAAGCTTGCCCCGGATCCCTTTTGAGCAACCCTTCTGCAGTGAGCACTGCAGCACGGTACTTCTGTGAACATGAAGTGCCTTTTTATCCAAGCATCTGCATCCAATACATAACAGACAGATGTAGGCATAGGAATCCACAGATCACTGGAAGGAGGGTTCTGTTCGGGAACAAAAGATGGGGCAGGTCTAGGAACACTCCTCCTCAGGTACACCTGGCCCAACTCCTGCAAGTCAGCTAGCTGTTCAGAGATTCCCGAGCCAGCAATAGTGTGTTTAAGAGTTCGGAAGGGACCTCCCCCAGTTTGTCCAATTACAGAAGTAATTGCCTGTCTGTCATGTAATTGCATAACTCCACTCTCAAACAAATGTTCCATTTTAGCTTTTTTTTTTTTACATTACTGTGGTAGACAGAGATTTTAGGACAACAGAAGAGTAAGCACTGAAATAGTACAAATCAAGGGCTATTGTCCTTTATTTACTAAATACATACAGGGTAAGACAAGCTAGGCTCCTGAATCTTAAGAATCCGGGGGAAGACAGAGACTTAGTGAAACCTTCCCTCTACTCCACGCACACAGTTTGTTTTCAGTCTCAATTCACTGTGTAGCCCTTTAAGCATGAAAAAAGGCAGTCTGTGATAATCAGCCCACAAACATATTCAAGTCTGAGAGCTCAATTCTAAGGAGAACACAGGTTGCATCCCCACCCCAAGATTATTAGTCCTACATTGTTTGCTTGACAGAAGCCTCACAGGATACGTTTTATGTTTATGTTTCCCTCATATCACCCATGCCTCAATTTTTGCATTCAGAGTTCATTAGGTTGTAACAAGCAGCACAGAAATGTACAGTTCTACTATACAGCTTTGCACACTAGCAAACATAATGAGAATTATAAACTTTAGCAGCAGTAGAAAATGGACTTCCTATCTGCAAGGGAAGAAGCAGCTCTAAGGCTGCTTGCCACAGGTTCATCGAACCTGATCATGTAGAGAGAGTAAAGAAGGTACAGCCACGTGTAAAGCTGGACCTGTATCACTGATGGCATCTACACTTCACTACTGGAAGGAGGGAGGAGGCTTCCAAGGAAGCAAGGTCTTCCCAAGAAACCATTAATACAAAGACATAACTCACCTCGTTCCAAGCCATCGGCTCAGTCCGGAACAGAGAGCTTGTCAATTCAACCGAAAGTCGCTTCTTATAGTCTTGCGGTTTGTCCTCAGACATTCTGAACAGCACTGCAGCTGCGTATGTTGCTATTGAAAGGAAGAGTGATTTTAGTAGAGGTCGAGTCTCCTAGCAACTTTTCTAACACAAGTATGAAACCTACCTTTTAAGTTCACTTACCAACACCCTCATTCCTAGAATGAAGCAGTTCTGTTAAAGGGGCAGTTGCACCTTCAGCTTCAATTGCTTCAGCTGCTTCCTTGTCTTGAGCCAGTTCACAAAGTACACCTGCAGCTACTCTCTGGATGTTCTCAATGGGAGAGTACAACAACTGCAACCAAAACACAAGGGTTTCTTTAGCTCTTCTACTTGAAACAAGCTCTTCAGCACTATCTGACTTAGCAGTTCTACCAAGGAAGCATAAGAGCCATTTGTACTAGTTTTTCTAGTATGTACTATAGCATTTTCTTGAGCTCTTGCTTACCTGCACAAATAGTGGAATGGTATTTAGACCCCTGATTACGATTCGATTATGAACATCACGTGCAAGAATATGCAGGGCTCCAGTGCAGCCCTCGACAATTTCTTCCATACGCACGCCCTCCTAATTAGGGAAAGAAAAGGCAATTTTTTTTTTTGGAGTTGAGATATTGCATACTATCTTCCAAAATGACTGTCAAAGCTGATCACCCTGTCAACAAATCAACCAAACCTGTCCCCTGCACACACCCCCTTCCCCCAGCAGGGCTCATGCCCACTATCTACTGCTGGCCTTCAAACTTAACATCCCTGCTAGGAGTCAGCCCAGTTTATCCAACTAAATTGAGTAACTGAAGCATCTCAGTGGAACTCCTCCCAGTGTTCTCATTTTTATTTCAGTTCATTATAAACTTCATGTCTGACAACACTGACTTTTTCTCCCCAAACTGAATTAACTTGGCAGTTAACGAAGTTTGAAACAGTGGTTATCAGTAACGGAGAGGCCCCCTCCTGCCTCTGCAAGTATTAACTACAATCCTGTACTAGTAGGTACTGCTTCCATTTGCCCATGCTAAGGCAACTTCCCCTTTGTTAATGTGTTTAACGGGGGGGGGGAATCTGAGACTGATCTTGCCACACTGCCCTGGTACCTAAATAGGCAACAGGTATGAAGGCTGTACAGCTTCTCAGTACTTTGACAGCTCCGAGCACCCTTGAAAATATGCAATAAGCTGTGATAGCATTCTTAAACCCTTAGTTCCAACAAGGATGAGTTTCCTGGTAGAGAACTACTTCCCTTGCCAGCATAGGCAAAACCAGTATTTCTGTGATCTATAGCATTCAAAATTAAATGCTAAAGAGGTTCTTAGTAAAATAAGAACCAAGGTTTTGACATCCTTGTTTAAGAAAAACCTTCAGGTCTGCCAAGACAGAATTATCAGCACACCAAGAGAACATCATGAATTAGAGCAAACGGTAAGACAACAGCTATTTAGACCAAACAATACATGGCTGAGGCACACTGACAAATGAGGAGTTTCACATGTAACTTCAGTTAGTGGTGGCCACTTACCACAAACTGCTGTTGTGTTCCACCCATAGAAGTACGTCGCTGGGTATCTTGATGCGCTCTAACCAGCAGCTGAACTAGCCTTGGAATAGCACCTTGTTCACGCAGTGGGGCGTGGTTTGCAGGACAGAGGGCAAGATTGCGGATCAAACCAACAGTAGCCTGCAGTTAGGAAAGGGGGTGGGGAATAAAAGAACATGACAGGTGTGCTTGCTGTTAGTGATTTTTTTTTTAATCAGTTGATCCCAAATGCTTAAATCTCTACTAGACAATAAGTTGCTTTAATTGAGCAACTTTCCCATCAGACAAATTACATTCCCCAATACCTTGGAAACAAAATATTTTTCATGGTTAAGGTTACCTTAAAAAAGCACCAGTTTTCAGCGCTGAAAGCTGTTAACTCTTATTTACCTTGATCAACGGCCAGTGTGATGGCGGGTGCAACAGTTTAACCACCACTGGGAGTCCATAATGGAGACGTACTGCATTTTGAGCCATCTCAGCTTCTTGATGTCTGCTGGTGAGGTGACGGAGCGCACAAATAGCAGGTTCTGTGATGTCTTCCCTGTCTCCAGCCCGAAGAACTGTGCGCACAAGAGCCTCAATGCCACCAACCTGGCACACCATCATCTTGTTCTTGTAATTGTTGCAGGTAAGGTTAGAAAGGATGCCAGCAGCACAGGTCACAACATTAATATCGTCTGATCCTAAAAGCTGAACAAGAGTTCCTAGAAGGCCTTCCATTCCCTCCTGAAAAAAAAGAGGAGAAAAATATAGTCTCTCTCCTTCTCCACTATGTTGGCTTTTGATCCTCATCCCTTAGAATTGCCATTTACCTGCTTTGTTGCAGCATCTGACAGATTTCTCAGAGTCCAGAGGCAGTTCTGGACAAGACGCTGGCTTGGATCTGTGAGGTGGAGTCCCAAAGCTTGCATCCCACCTAGAAGATGGTATGGATTTGACACCATTACTCAGATGCTCATCTTGTAAACAGTCAGGTCCTTCTCTTCCTTAAAGTCTGAGTGCATATCTCACAAGCTTCTGGATCTTTCTTGGCATTAGTATCATAACATGGCTAGGCCCTAACCCTTCATCACATAGAATCTCAGGGTTTTCTTCTTTCTGTGATAGTGGACCTTTTAAAGGGAAAACCCTGAGATTCTTTCTGTGATAGTGGACCTTTTAAAGGTATGCATATTCTAAGGGGACCATTCTGACAATGCTCAGCCACTAAGCCATCCAGCTAACAACATAGTAGATCTAGTTACTTAGAATGGACTGCTTTTTATACTTCTGTATACTAAAGGCCTCCAAAACTAGTTATGGACTGAAGGACCAATCCAAGTTCAATTTTTTGATGCCGGCAGCTTCTGTTCTTGCATGAAATGTACTGATCCTGCAGTACCATATAGCTTTTTAAGTTACGGGTACCAGATACTTACCAGCTTCAACAATAGCAGGTTTGTTGCTGGAGCAGACTGACAACACCTTCAGCACCCTACTTGTGGTCCACAATAGCTTCTCATAAGTATAGGTCCTCATTATGTTTACTAGAGCCTGGGGTCCACCACTTGCCAGAATAATCAGCTGAAAGACAGCAAAAATAACATTTATCTGTCACTTCCTGTGCATGTCAGTAGGTAGTAATTGTTGCTGGCTTACACCCATCATAAGTTACAGATCTCCAAAAAAGCTGTTCACATCTGCTGGCCAGGTCTAAGTTTTGCAGTCTCACTATAAGCATGACTGCATTTCCACAAAATAATTCCTGCATCCCTCACCTCTTCGCAAGGTCAGGACTGACTGGCAAAAGCCCAACACGGCTGAAGATTCAGAATAAGGAGGTCAGTACATGCGAACTGTTAGGCCATTCATCGCAAGCTTGCTCATTTTAAGTGCTTCAACAGCAGAGGCACTTACCTTACTTTCTTGATTGCCATACGCTAAAATCTGAAGGCAGTCCGTTGTGATAGCCAAGAATTTGACATTTGTCTTGTTGAGCAAGGCAACCATTTTCTGCAACCCACCAGCTAGACGGACAGCCATTTTGGCTCCTTCCTGATGTAACAGGAGATTGTGAAGAGTTGTAATGGCATAGAACAGCACAGAGTCCACTGGGGACCTACAGAAGGAAAAAGCCTCGTGAATACCTGCACCTACCAGTACCAACTAAAAAACACAAGTACCATCTTAGTAGTCCACATACCCAAGCATTTTAACCAAAGCAGGGATGCCTCCTGATTTGAAGATTGCCAACAAGCCTTCACGGTGATGTGAGAGATTGTGTAGTGTACCTGCAGTACAACGGGCTGTTTCCACATCGTTTGTATTTTGCATGGTACGTACAATAGCAGATACCATTTGAGGAGATCTCATAATAGCATGGCGAGACGCTTCCTTTTTGGATAACTGATGAACCATAACTGCAGCCTTGTTCACCACCACCTACAGAAATATATTTGAAGAAAGATTTTAGTTTTGAGGTCATTGAAGAGGCCCCCACAAGCAAGCTACACTGAGGCAAAGAAATCGCTTACCTGGTCCTCATCATTCAACAGTTTGGTCAGTTCTGGGATTGCACGAGTTGCAAGTTCAGCATCATCTTGGTAGTTTATCAAATTAACAACAGCATGTTTTAACATCTGGGATGGCTCAGCCAGGCGTTGCACATTAGTTGGATGAGCAGCATCAAATTGCGTGGATGGGATTTGCATTCCTTCATCCAGTGTTTCAGGGAACATAGCTGCACGCACTCTCTGAGCTCTAGTCATTGCATACTGGCCATCAATATCTGAAAAACAAGGCGAGTCGTTACCTCAAACTAGGAATAAAAAGCTCATCTTCTAGATTAGTAATAATCCAGTATTTAGGTTTCTGTATTGTTAAGCTGCATGCCTAAGCAAATCAGTGTAATAGAAAAGGCCTTACCAGCAACCTGCTCCTGGGTAAAGGACTGAGAGAAACCCTGCTCCCACTCATACAGGACTTGTGTCGTGTCCACATCTTCCTCTTCAGGATTTCCCTTGCCACTCAAGGAAGGAGCAGTTGTTGTGGCACCGGAATGGATACCAGAGTCCAGATATGATTGTTGCTGCCAGTGACTGACTGCTGCTTTTCTGTCTGGCTCCATTGCCATATCCAACTCCATCAAGTCAGCTGTAAGAAATCATTGTTGAACAATTAAGTTTAGTTCAATTACTCCAGCATGTATTAATCCAAGAGATGACAGATTTTAAACGAAAATAAACTGCTATAAACAACTACCTCAGCCCAGCAGAGGTACCACTGCAAGTGAGACAGCAGTTTTAAAACTGAGGCTTTACATCGAACCAATGCAGACATCTATAAACCCGACTAACAGGCAGAGCAATCACTGCTATCATTGCGACTGTCTTAGTCTACTGCTTAAAGGTTCCCTTTTCCACATACTATGATTAGGTGCTTGACTGTACTTAAGGGACCCAAAATGCTTACGATGACAAATTTGTTGGCAGGTTTGAGTTCCAGTGGTAAGGTATTAATTACTGTAGCAGAGCAGACATTATTCAATCCAAGTGACTTTAAAAAGTTAAAAAAGGGGAGTAAAGAGCCAGTTGAACTGCTCTTTATTAGAACTGCTAGATTCTAATAACAGAAGTTGTGATGCATTATATACCTTGGGTTGCCATGTTCCTTGTTGTGCTCCCAGAACTCTTTCCTGCTACCTTTCAGAGACCCTAAAAAAAGAGCAAGGTTAGAACTTAAACACTAATCAGAGCTAGTAAGACAGGATTTTGTATTAGAACACTAGAATTGCAAACTAAGACTTTGCACATCTTGCCATTTCATTACTACAGTGAGTATATTTAAATGCTAATTAGCAAGCCCCCATGGACAGATACGCAAAAGAATGAGATGTATCACCCAGACTTTTTCTGGCAGACTATACGTAAGATATATTCTCCTCTTAAAGCTGCAAGAGAAAAAGAATTGAAGACTGACCATGATAGAGCCGTTTTTTACTTCTCTATCCTTGCATAAGATGAAGTCCAGACATTAAATTCCACAGCTTGGACATGCTGCCAAGACAAGGGCTAAATGTCAGGCTTCCTCATTGCTCTCGAAGACAGCTACTCTTAAGATACTAGCAAAACTGTTTGATACAGGGCTACAACATGGATTTTCACAAGGAAAACTGAAGTGACCATTTAAGGCAAGCTGCTATTGTTTCAGTGCTACAAAGACTACTTGAAGAGTTATAATTGAACCTCCTCCTTTACTCCTTTCCTGTACCACAAGAAAGATGTCTTGCTACACAAAATACTTTTCCTTGAAGTTAAACTCAAAATTGAACCAGCCTTATAAACAAATGCTCTCCTTTAGTTGCACACATTTAAGTCACCAGACTCACTTTTTTTTTTTGCAGAAAGCCAAGGTAATTGGGGGAGCAGGAGCCTGAAATACGATCAAATGCCCTATCAAAATCTTCAGTATGCACCTCCATTTGATATCACCAAGCAGTACAGAAGTATTTGTATCATAGATCTGTAGCGCCTCTTCACTAACCCAGAAAGAGAAATTTGAGGCTAGAGCTTCACAATGGGTCACTCAAAGCTGTCATACTTTTATTTCATTTGCTCCCCTTCTCCCCCCCCCCAGTCCAACACTGTTTTCAGTACAGACACAGAGCTGGTGACAACCTGTTCCGGGAGCTAGCCAAGCAGAAACATTTGTAGTGGTAACTAATGCAGTGAGCAAAACCATCTCTTCCAGCAATCAGCTTTCAATGTGCCTTTAGGTGTTAGAGTTATGCTGATCAAAACATTCCTAGACAATGAAGTAAAGGCAAGCCACTAATCTCTTTAAAGGACAGGTTTGCAGTACTGTGTCAGGAGAACAAAGTCCATTTGATGCTGTATTTGTGTAAAGACAGATTTCCCAGTTTAAGAGTTTCCTTCAGAAGTAGCTTTTAGAAAAAATCATAATTAAACAGAAGACAGGCCTGCAGTTTAAGAATCTCACTGAATAGGTTAGGCAACTCTGATGCAAGCTTATATTTCACTGTCTCTGAGCCAGCTGCAGGATACTCCAGCAGCTCCTGAGCAAACTTGTTACTTTGCTGAACAAATGCCAGTGCTGTTTGTCCTGACACTGCACTCCCACAACTTTTGGCAGCAACCTTTTCCTGGCTCTTAAAATGGACAGTAGATCTGCACCTGCAGTAGATAAGCAGCATTGAGCTGATTTAAGACATAACACAACATAAAGTACTGTTGGAAACACTTAGGTCCCTAAGCTGGTCCTACTCCACAGCCTGGAAGAGACTGGCCAACTCAGAGTCTACTCACAACCTGCATGGAGGATGCACTGACAATACAACCATTTTTTTCCAGTCCCTTGAACACTAAATTCTTCCAACATCTTGTTAGGAGTTAACATAAAGGGACCTAAGTGTTTCCAACAGTACTAAGCTGGTCCTACTCCACAGCCTGGAAGAGACTGGCCAACTCAGAGTCTACTCACAACCTGCATGGAGGATGCACTGACAATACAACCATTTTTTTCCAGTCCCTTGAACACTAAATTCTTCCAACATCTTGTTAGGAGTTTGGGAGTAGCAGTGGTAAGGGGAAGGAAAAACTAAGTCATGCCATCAGTTCACCATTAACACAAAAATTCCCCAGAGTAGCTAAGTTGAGGAAGTGCCTATACAAAAGCTTGATAGCTCCCTGCAGGTCTTATGCATTACTTTGTTAGCCCCACTAACACCTTCCAAACAGACAGAAGTGGAATAGCACTAAAAATAAAATTTGTCTTTGATCACCCTAGTCCTTACTCTAAGTCAGATGCAACATTTCCAATAGAAAACTGAGCAAGATCTAGCTGCTATATGCAATTCGCAATATGCTTAGCACAAAAGATCTGTTTTTACTGTAACCTTTCTTGTCTCCTCCTATCAGGAAGCTGCTAATAAAAGTGATCACCAAACTAGTTTTGAAGTTAACATACTGGTAGATGAACCAGTCAAGAGCACTGACTATGCTTTGAGATATTTACTACCACCTCAGATTCAAATATGCAATGAGGGGCTTGGGAACTACGTACATCATTTCCTTCCACTGTTGAATTCTGCACAAATGAAGGCAGCTGTCTTACAGCAACTGCACTCCGAAATGGTTGTTTCAGTTTCAACGGCCTGAAGAGATCAGAAAAGTAGCTGTACCATTTGGTAAAATCCAACAGACCAGACTAGCCGCTGCATTGTAACACTATTTCAACATAAAGCTGAAGAACATATTCAAGTTAGCAATGAAGAATTACATGTTCAGAACTGCATTACCAATCAGACACCCAGTCTTTGAAATGCTGACCTTGGATCAGCCTGCTAGCTGCACCTGAAAGTTTTTAACATCCTAATCTGCATTTCATACACCTGTAACCCCCCAGCAATTCCAGACAGCATTTTTTATTTAGATGAGAAATTGGTTTTAATCTCAAGAGTTCAAAATAACTGCAGGCTAAAGGTAGCCAGGGAAAAGGGGTACACTGTTTGTTTTTAGGCTTTCTATAACTGAACCTTCTCACATTCCTTCCCATTCTCTTCTCATTTTACAAGGGGGTAAACTGAGTCCAGACAAGCTGCTGACTTGTCTTCCTGTGCATCATGACAAGGTTAACTGCTACACTTCAAAGGGAGCAACAACCCCAGAGTAGGTAAATGTTTGTGCTGCTTACCTTTCCTGATAGAAACTGGATCAATACACATGGGGTGGGGGTGAGGTGGTAGGGGAGTGGAAACAAAACAAAACCCACCCTACTAGGGTAATTAAACTTGTAGTCTTCAACCATGAACCATATACCAGCTCCTTTAAATTGAGCTCTTATTCAAATTTATTGGAGGACATATAAACTAGTGACATTACATTGTCAAATCAGTAATACAGATCTTAACCATCAGGAAGAGACAGGAGGACTCAGCACACTTTACAAACTTTAGCATAACAGCAAGCCTCTGTAAGCCTCACTATTTTTAAAGGAATTCAAGCCTGAATTGTGGTAAGTGTCATGTTATGTATAACTTCATATGGATGTACTGCCAGGAGTTATGGAACTGTTAACTTCTTAAAAGCCTCCTCCTCCCCCATGACACTATCCGCTTGTGTAGCAAGTATGGTCAGCTTTGGGTTTGAATGGAGATTGGTTTTTGGTTTTTAAAAAAATATGTATTAAATCCCTCACATGAAGAGCAATGCAAGACATTGCACTAGGCTGTACCGTCTACCATCAGTTCCAACCTTGCATTTGAATTTTAAGTAACTGAAAAATGGTTTTGCAAGCTTAGCAGGCTTATGAGCTACTAATTTCACATTACTACAGAAGACAATTCAAATTTCTTGGTTTTCAAAGGAACAAAAGAGTATTTTGATGATGAATAAAACTTAGGTATTAACTTCCGATTTTGGAGAACAGTTAAGCACATGCCAAGGAAGTCAACAAGCCTATAGCATTTCTCAAATCTGAACAATAATTCTGAACAGCTTCAGTAAAACCTAGATAGTTTTCTTTCTAAAGCTGTTAAACTCCATTAAGACACAGAGCACAGTGAATTGTTTACTTCTATTCTGTCTTACAGAGGACAGGAGCTATGAGAATAGCCCATCTAGGGGGGTGAATATCAGCCCAACATTTACCTGCCCGTTATATCAAGACTACAGTACATTTCCACCTCTGCTGCAGTTTATCTAAGATAAACCCATTTGCATTGTCAGCTAAGCCATTTTGTTAGCCTATGAAATGGCTCATATTTGCAGCTTGTATTAAATAAAAGCGTATCTATCTTCTTTCAAGGTTACTACTTTAATCTTAATAGAATCTCCTCATTAAGATTGACTCAGATTACACCTGACTATTCTGATAAGCAGTTCCCCCCACACACTTTGTAAATCAAGTCCAACTTAAAGATTGCAAGTCTTCCAGAAATCTTTTGCTTGAGTAAACCTTGTATGAGAAATGAAGACTGACACATCCAATCACCATGATCGATTTAAAGGGAACACATCTACTGACCATGTTTTCCTGTGTGTGTCTGTGTCTCATCTAGGACAGGCCAAGCAACCACATCTTTAAATTAACCATTGGTGCTGACTGACACATCTTCTTATATAGAACAAGCAGATCTTAATCTTCTTGTGACAGTTACAGCAGTTAAAAACATGGATTATCTATATACAAGTGAAGAGAAGTACACATACTGGAAAATAGTTTTTCTCCAAGTGCTCAGAAGTTATTGCAACCACTACCAAGGTGTTACCGGAAGCATTCTTTGGGTCTTATTTTATAACTGGTCTTGTTTCAGGCAGCTGCCTGCCTGTGCATCTGCTTTACAAAGAGTCAGTAGCCAAAATATACAGGCAACATCAGTTCCACAACTAATACTACCAGATAACTACAGCACTCATTCCTATGACCCAAGAACAGAAATATAAGAACTTAATGTAGCAGAAGCTTCCTAATTAACCTTAGTTTTCAAGTGGAGACGTGAGAAATACATTCGATTAAGGATTTTTAAATAAAGAATCCTTTGCCTTTATCCTGGAAGTTGTTATTCTAGAAAATTGTTGTTTTCTAGAAAAGGAAGCAGAGGGTGGGAGAAAGATTGTCTAAGTAATACAATACTGATAGTGGAAACATCAAAGAAGCTTTCATGGTATATAAATTCCTTCAGGCATGAGCGGCTGACTCGTCTCCTTAAACAATTTTTGCTCTAACCCACCCCACAGCTATAAGCACTCTTGCAGCAGGCAAGCCTACCTTCTACTGCTTTTAGTCTTATGAAGACATGATCCAACTGAGACAGTGACTTTAATATTCATTAGAAATAGCACTAAACTGACTAACAGGAAGCCTAAAAGAAGCCAAGTTATTTTTCTTCCTTCAAAGAGGGAAGCCTATGATTAGTTTATATCTGCCTATGACTTTTTTTTAAAAGGAAAAGCAAGAAGTCTCAGTCTAGCTGAAGAAAACATGACAGCTACAATTTGAGAGGGAGGAGTTACAGGTGACCTATAAGAACTGATCTTTAGATTGCCTATCCACAAATGAAAACAAGGCTAGTACTTGTGGAAAGTAATGATCCAGAGTATTTGCATTCAGCTTCTAACTTCGATGATTCTAGTTTTGGATTTAGGGAGACGATAACCTGGGAAGTTAAAAGGATTGTCATTTGCCTTGGAGGTCTCAATTTAGGAAACTTTAGTTTTGTAACTCCAAAGGTTAAACAAGTTCAAGAATTTTTACCACCATAAATCTGTTTTAAACTTCTAATTATTCCTTATCCAAATGGGAATAAAGTCCTCTTCTCCCATATCCTCCCAGATATTCCAATCAAAACTTAACTTTAAGGATTTTTATCTGGCTTCTATTGAGCTCTGGGGTAAAGTATGCTTTGTAGGTAATTCTGGAGGCCCTTCATGTATCAGATGCTTCTGTAAGATTAGTAAGAAGTCCTGAAAGTACAGTTTCAGTGTTGCGTGTTTTAAGGGATTTTAGAAGCTTGCTGTAGGAATGACAGTTGGGGTTTACAGTTTTCTACACAATGAACAGAAGATATTTTATTTCAAAGTAGGAACAGATAACATGCTTGAGTTTCACTCTGAAGATTTACATTAAAAAAAATTAATTCTTGTACAAAGGTACCACACAGGATTAAATACAACAGTTTTCCTTAAATACATTCCATATCCACAAAACAAGTACTGAACAGCATTCCCATATTCTGTCTAATGTAGCAGCATTTGCAGTCCTCAGTCACTTTGTCAGCTCTGAAAGGAACAGCTGTATGCAGTGAGTAGAGATTATTTTGAAGTTATATACAAGCATTAGAGGGCCTTGATTATTGTCAAATTAGTCACTCACCAGTAGTGACTTCTGGATTAAAAAATTCAATTTTTTAAATCCCTCCTCACACCAGCAGTTTAAGGACCTGGATGGACAAAAACTACTGTGAAACTCATTGAAAACTGGCTCTCAAATAATGGTTTAGGGCTGTAAATTATCACATTAAACAAAGCAATGGACCACTTGGGATATTTTTGGAGACAGTACAGTTAAGGTTTATCTTATTATGTATACCAGGAATCAGAATATAAAACTTCATATTTTTCATATTAATGTCAGGCTTCCTTCTGCTTTCAGCAGGCTGATATTTAATGCTGGGTAAAAATATCTTGTCATAGGCCATCTGAAGATATCCTAAGTAAACGGAAGTAACTTACACAGTTATGGAACACCAAAAGGAAACAAGTCAAACCATACAGCCAAGAGAAAACACAGCATGTGTTTTCCCAACTCTAAAAGGAAAAAACCACCATGGGTTTTCACAGCTCTAAAACATTTCTGTCTTCTTTCAGGTTAGAAGATAGAAACACTCATCTGTAGCCTTCACTACAACCTCAGAAGAAATGCCATGGCAAGAGATAGAGCAGCATTACTATATTTAAGTGTTGTGCCAAGATGTAGCAACCTCAACCATTTCAGTAGTTCTATTGAAAACTAAGAGCTACCAATAGTGACAGAAATCTTAACCCGCATGCCACAGCATGCGCCCACTGAAATCCAGCTTACTGATCCTAGACTGCAACAGAACAAACTCATTCATAAACTTTAACTCATGACAAAACTGCTCTGGTCATTTCCTCAAGCGACATTTGCTTAACATTGTTCCCTCCAACCACTAATAAGAATACTTCACTCCAGTGAAGCACCCTATCTACTCAGTATCCTATGTAATCCATCCAGCTTGAATTTATCCGAGCTAGAATACTTCAGACAATGCATTCTACTGATGGCTGCAGAAAGACAGAACATGCCTTGCAAACAGCAATTCATTCAATTTTAGATTTAGCTAATCAGATCACAGTAAGTTTGACTCTGAACCCAGAACATACAGCAGACATAAGCTATCTAAAATCTCTTAATAATAAGACCTGGAAGTCTAAGATCAGTTTCTCCTATTAAACATTAGGAAATTAAGAAACCTGAATAGCACCTGCTTAACTGACCTTCCTCAAAGGTTAACAGGTTGCAACTTTAAATATCCTTAATACATGCTGAAAGAGGCAACAAACTATCTCAGATAATCCACAGAATTAAAGTGGAAGAGGGGTATTTGACAGCACACACACAGATCTGCCAATGCTCACTACAAGTTAAGTCTGCTTTCAGCCACTGTTTTTTGCTGCTGCATTTCCACGTCATTATTTTGTTTTTCCTTCAGGCATCCCAGTTTGCTATTACATCAATTGTTCTGGCTTTTCAGCCTTTGTCTTCTGCCTTAGAAGTTATATAAAAATTCCTTTCCATAACATAAAGGCAGAAGAGCCTCCCTACACTAGCTTTTATAAGTTTTTTTTTTTTTTACAAGAGTTCATTTGATGGCACATCACAAAATAAAGTGTTATGCCTGTCTATTTTCAGTCATCTCAGCAATCTAAGACCAATTAAGATCACAGAGTAGAGTTTCTATTCACATGCTCATTACCTAAAACAAACAGCATGCAAATATTTCTGTTCTTGCTAGACTTCTCTAAGAAAGTTGATTACATCCACTTAATGGAACTGAAGTGCAGGCATCTGGTAGTCTTGACTAGACTTAAACACTGGGTTAGCTGTATTAAAAGAATTTATTCATCAAAAAATGTTTGGTGAAGGAAAAACTCAGGTTACAAGGACAGAAAATGAGGCTCATCTCTGAATCCATGCAGCCTTAGGTACACATGGCAGAGAGGAGGAAAAGGGGCAACAAGAACTTTACAACACGGCTGTAAGGCTCCATTCTACTACACTTCACTTCCATTAGGACTGGGGTACTAGGATACTGGTACTAGTTCTGATACTACAGGACACTCACCTGTTTTACCCTCTCCTTCCTCCCAAAAGTGACAGCAGGCTAGTAAAGAATTAACACTTCCTAGCCAGCTTGCCGAATGTGACAACTCATTAAGTTTCAAGTGCAGTTGAGACTGTGTAACACTTACACACAGTAAGTGTAATAAGATCCACATTTTTGCTTTGCTCACGCTAAGTACAGAATACCACCCAGAACACAGATAGTTTTAATCTATCACTGAAGAGCAACTTTAGCCACTGACTGAAAGTTCAGGTAACAAAATGTATCAGAAATGGACTTAGTGATGGGATACCTTTCAGCTGCAGGCATTGAGTGTCACTGAAACACAGGGCTTTGAGCAACTAACACAGCATTTAGGCACTAACAGCTTATGCAATTAGTCAGGGTCTTCACAGGTACTAAGGTTTAAGTACCCTTTTAAAGACAACTCATTAGAAGTTTCAATAAAGCAACAGTTAACATTGGTCTGAGAGCCATGGTCAGCCAACAAATACTTGAGATAACTAGTCTATAAAGTGATGAGAACCTGGAGGAGAATTCAGAACAAGCACATCAGGTAAGTTACTAAAAAAGTAATAAAGTTCACCTGGGCACTGATCTACACAATCATTCTAAGAGATGCACTTTCAAACTTCAGAGCCTGCCAGGAAGCCCCCCACCCCAAACAAAGCTGGCAATATATAAAGGTTCTCTAATACCTTTGATGCACAGTACTTTACTCTTTAGGACAGGCATTTGAGAAACTTTGTGGGAAATTACATATTGATAGGACACCTAGAGAGGTCAAAAGGTACTTAGTAGCAGTTATCTACCACCATAATTTCTTACAACTATCAGTGGTGCCCTACAGAATTTTGTTTGATGCTGGCCAGAGCCTAAGGCTGCCAGAGTCACATGGCTGGACATACTACGCAATGTAAAGACTGCACCTTTTCACATAGTCCCATACTCTTTGCTACTTAAAGGCATACTTATACTGTAGTATCTGAAATCGCACAGCACTGAATGTTGTCACTGCAGAGAAGTTACAGTGTTTGGATCCACAGCACAATTATTTTGCCCTTTACCTAGAGAAACATTCAGGAGTTCCAAGATGTCTGTCAACACAATCCTTTATATTCAAAATCATGGGCAAGTATACCAGCAAGCTTCTAACAAGACCTGCAAACAAAAAAGTGATCTTCCCAAAGAGAGCTACACTTTCCGCACTGAGTATTTGTTTGTCCTCTATAAAAATCTGGTTGTTTCCATGAGCTATAAGCAGCAGCTGTGCTCAAGCTGACAGAGAAATTATCAGGTCACATTTGAAAGTAATGGTTTAAAAGAGCTTTTCACTGGCAAGTATACTGCAACACTAGCAAAATCTATAACTTTATTAGTTGGCAGGATTGGCTCCAAGTACCTACCTATCCTTCTTCACTTTCCAAGAGAGGAGCTGATGATAATCTTAACATTTAAGATGATATGCAAGGAACAGCTTCAACTACTAATCAGATGTTACACATCCAGCTTTAGAACAAAAGTAATAGTCTTCTCCACATAATGTACCTATCAATCCTTTGACAACAGTTTGCAGCTCAGTATTAAAGGACTGGTATGACAGTTTCAAGTTTATGAACTTGCATTAAGTTCATGACAAGATTATCAACCCACTTACTCTTACATCTTAATTGTTTTGACCAACTAAGCACCACCAACTCATGCAAGTAACCTCGAAACAGTTACTAAGTTCACTTCTGTTCAGCAACGGGTTTACTTTGAGATCTTTTGGTCACCAGCAAGCATTTCCAATTAGGGTTTCATGCAGTATTCATTATGTCTGAGTATCTTCACAGCTGGGCAAAACATTAAGAGCAGTTTTATTATCACAGCTTAGAAAGTTACCACCTCTCATTTGTGGGACACAGTTAGGTATCTACATTATGCATACTCCTGCCTTTCTCAGTTAGGGATGAGCTAGTGTTTCTATCTAAGGCTTAGTTTGCCAGCAGTATTCACCTGATCAACTTGCACTAATTTACAGCTTTTGGTCCATGTGCCCCTACTTTCACTGAGTAAGATGTCTGTAGTAGAGACAGCAGTAGCCAGGATCAAACATCATTCTTTAGTCTTACCTAGCTACATACAAAAAAGAGCTGCCATCATGACCATTTAGAGATAATCTGTGAGAACTTAGACAAATATTATACCACATTTCATTGAACACTAATAAAGTTCAGCAACAAGCCACTGCCAGCCCTCAAGCTTCCTGCCCACTTAGTGGGCAAAAAGATAATCAATGGTTCTACAGTGATTTATCATGATCACGTACATCACTAACAAGAAGGTCGACAGCCACTGTACTGCAGAAGTATCTTTCCCTCCCGTCTGTGTAGAACTTTAAAACATTCATTTCCACTCAAATACAGCAACAATTTAGCAAACAATCTCCCTTCCAAACCAGTAAGTATCTAACCATAATCTAGTTTCTTCTTAGGCTGCAACCACGTACCCAGCCCTGAACATGGATGTTAAACATTAATCTCCATGGTTTAAGAAACCAGAGTGATTAGTCATAATTGCACTGACACTAATGAAATACTTATGAATCTGAAAGTGGCTGCCTTTGCTTGTCTGTCAGAATAACTATGTATTTACAATAAGACATACCAACACTCCAAAAAGTACTGTTTAAGCAACAAACATGCTAATCTGACACTATAAGATGTTTCTTCAACTTACTTTTAATTAAGGAAGACTGACATGGCAACAGCATTTATCAGCACCTTTAGGACATTAAGATTTCTGGCCACTGGAGGGCACCTGAATTGTTGCCAGGACAATACAGAACTACTTGCTACAGTTGCCAAACTTCTCCAATTTATACAAGTCTATGTAGCACAGTAAGTCAGCCTAGAAATGCTAGTTCCAGCAAATATACTTACAGTGCACACCGTGCATTTGCCAACTCCAGTAAGATCCAGCTAGCTTATACTACCTTCTTAAAAGCAGCAACCTAGAATACTAGATTAACTATTTCAACCTTTAAGGGAATTAACTTATTCCTTAAACAAGGCTCCAGAGTTAATTTATTATTGAGGAATAAAGCAAGTACTTTAGTTCTGCAATACTAATCCAGCCTGTATACATTGTTTCCTAAAGCAACTTGAAGCATTAACAAAAAGTTCTTCTGTAATGAAAGCATAAAGCAATATCTGCACCCATACTTCCCAAGGCAACAAAAGCATAGAACACATTTGCTTTCACATCAAATCAGAGTTAACAGATTCCATGAGGGCAGGTTGAGCTACAGGTATATGTTTCACCTGCTCACCTTATCAATTTGGTGTTCCATACAGACAGAAATGCCAGAATAAGACTTCCACTCTTTCTCTCCCTTGCACTTGAAGTTACCTGTCAGGGCAAAAAAATTTTCTGGCTCCTTTCTTCTCATGAGGCAACACAGGCCACACACAACACTAGCATATTAAGACATTACCCTCTTGGGCTAAAGCCTGATCACAGACTACAGCAAGTTTTACCTTGGAATCAAGTGCCAGAAATGGATATTAGAAGTGAACCACTGCCAGGCTACCTTTTGTTGGCAAGTCTAACCAATTCAGTTGGTGCATAACATCAAAGCACCCCCAAAACAAGTCTTCCAATGCTTAACTAGAAAGTCAGCAATATTGCCCTGCCCATCTGACCAGGATAATCATTTTATCTAAAGAGACAAGAAGTCACATGCAGTACTTACTGCCAAGGAGTTTGCAGAATTTTGCAAAGTGCCATTTCTTAGATAGTGCACAGTCACCCAACAAGGCAGGGGGCTCAGAGCTTGCAAATGCATGCTGTGAGGACCCAAGAGCAAGTCCCAAGCAAGCCTGCACAGTTTCTCACAAAGTTTTATCAGGCTTCGTGAAGTATAATGTTCAAGATAAGTAAGGTCAGTCCTGATTTTCCTGCCACGGTATGCAGCCTACCAGAGTCACAGAACAAGTTTTGCTGCAAGCAACTGCATGATCACCGCAACCCCTGCGTTACCAGCTTTAACTATGAATTAACATGAGAGATTTTGATTACTGCTGTATTTGCACACTAGTCTGCCTACTAGACAATATTTTGCAGAAACATCCTTATCCAGGAGTTTCAGACTGCACATTCAGACTTCAGTTTATAAGACTGAAGCTTACAATAGCCATGTTTCCTGCCCCATTCTTGCTACTTTCCTTTCTACCCCTCAAAATACTACAAAATTAGTTTAGAAGGCCATTAGTACTAACTTCTTGTCTTTACATCAGAACTAGCTTTCTGAAGTATTGTGTTCTGAAGAGTTAAACTTGAGTTTTTGGTGATGTTAAGTCTTGAAAGACCAACATACATTTCACAAAGAAACTGTATGTCTGAAGGGCAACAAGGTTTCATGGCCAAGATTTGATAAGCCAGTTACTGACACACCACGTAGTCATAGCAAAACGCTAGTGTTCCTAGTAGACTATATATCAAGCAAGAAGCCCAGCCTATTTATTGCTTAGGCAAGAAAAAGGAAGCTTGGTTTACTAAGGATGTAACACAACATTTGAAGAACTGACTTTTTCAATCAAGCTGTACTTCGTATTAAATGCTTGTTTTTAGAAGCCATTGTGCATTGCATTGTCCTTTCCATCAACATGTTTTCACTTATTTCTCCCCTAGACTCTTAGAAATGATCAACCATACAGGCCAACATGAACATTCCCACTCATATCGGTTTATACCTAAACAGAAAATATCTGAACTAACAGACAAGCAAATATGACATTTCTTTAGAACAACCCCAGAATGGCAAGACACTTGATATGATTTTATATTGAATGCTGAATTTAGAGAGCCTTAAAGCCTTGTCTGAACACCTAAGTAGCCTCATTTTCAACAGTACTAGCCATAGGCAATTGACACAGCAGCCACACACCTGCAGCTGCCAGCACCTTTTTATTAAAAGTGCAAGATTAACACTAAGTTCCTGGACTGTCAGTTACTGAAATTCACATTATAACTTGGCCCAATAAACACCAATAAGTTTTGCCTTCTGTGCTGTTTTAAAGCCTTGCAGTAGTACCTTTTTGTCATTCAGAAGCAAAAATCATAACTGATAAGTTGCTCTCCGGTGTGTCTGAACTTAATATCAAGAAAACCCCAATACTCTTTTCAGGTAGTTTTCTCATCTTTGCCTTTACTATAGTCTCAGCACATAAAGATCCTGTTTTACTAAAAGCCCTCCTTAATTTCCGTCCATCGACCTCAGCATACCAGCCCAGCCTCTTTCCATTCACCACTTGCATACTTTGGGGGATGGGAGGACCACAGATGTCTGGAATATACAGAGTGTCAGAACAATGGCTGCTCCACGAGAAAGAGATCAAGAAGTAGCTGATTACAAAGATCAACACTGCTATTCCTAAAGTCACAAGTTGCCCATAGTACCTTCACAGCCTGCCCTTCCTTCCCAGAAGGGATAATCTTCAGGAGAGGTTTTTGGGAAGAGATTCAAAAAGAAGTGGCACAATGTCTTAAGTCAAGTTTTAGCTAGGGAAGAATTTAAGGTTTTGCTAGATTTAAGAAACCTCGCTGTCCCAGGAGCAACTGATCATGCACAAAAAGAGAGCTGAACTAAGCTTTTTGGGAAAAAACACATCTGGAGCTCCCTGTTCCACGGGAAATCAGAAACAAGTGCCCTATATTCTACTAGGAGTAACAGCAAGTTGCTTCACACATCTCAGAAGTGCGTTAGTTTGGGAGGTTGGAGTCACCGTCGTCCCCCCCAGTCAGCCACGGAAAGCAGCAGGCGCTTCCCCTTGCAGGATACGAGCCCCCACCGCTGTCCAAGTCATTCGCTACAAGACTGTGGTAACGTGGGTGTTAAAACTTAATTTGATTGCTCCCAGCTCCGGGGAGCTTTATTTCGGTGACACCCAGAAGCAGCACAACCTCTCCAGCAAGTATGCATGCAACTAAGACCGAAAACCCACAAGGCAACAGATTAGTTATCTCCCGCTGACTGCATTGACCGTGATTAATTATATTCGGTACAAATAAACCCGTCCCCTGCTCTCTTCCCCCTCCTATCACCAACGGTGGTCTGCAGCCCACCGGCGAGTCAGTACCTCCCCCCTCAAAAAAAAAGAAAAGGGAGCACGAAAGTACTCCAGCCTCGGCTGCAAACGCAGCCGGGAGCAGAGTCCCACGGAGACCCGGGCGGCAGAGACTCGCCTTCTCCTGCAGACCCGAGCAACCGCCCCCCTCGCCCCCG
>NW_008794010.1:1209278-1273075 GCF_000699145.1 Aptenodytes forsteri
CCGCTCACGTCGGCGGAAACGCGCTGCGCTCTGCCCTTGTAAATATTTGTCAGGAAGCAGTTGCCAAAGAAAGTATCTCGTTATGCAATTTATTTATTTTTTATGGAAGAAGCGAGCTTCCCCCCCCGCACACACACACCTCCTCCTCGCCCGCCCCTCGCCTCTTTAGTGAGTCGTAAAAACAGGAAAATACTGTGAATTGCACAAGGTTTTTCGCGGCGTGCAGAGCCTTGTGAAGGCACGTATGTGGCAGCCTCTTCCTCGGCGTGCACGGGCTTGCACAGCAGAATGTTTTACAGACTTTTTGCGTGTACCGTCTTGCACTGGCAAACTGTGTTTAACATACTGGGGGTAAAAAAAAAAATACACGTGCACCCGCCACACAAGAAGCAATGACCGTATATACCAACGTGTTTAAAACATCCGTTGCTAGTGAAAGATGGATTATTTTTCTTTTCCCCCAGTATAAATTTGCTTTAGCGCTAGCGGATGTCGGGGCTTGAATTCTCGGTCCTGCGCTGGAGGGCTTCGTGCAGCCTCTCGTTCCCCACCAGCCTCCGGCTTCTGTGGTTCTTGCAGCGGGGAGATGTGCAGTTCACGGAGGGGCCACCTTTATACCTGTTTTTCCACTGATAATACTGTTTTAAACGGGCTCTGAGTTTCTACTCGGGAAGTTACACTTAAAGATTATTTTTTTTCCCCCGTTGATTTATTCAGTAATATGTAGTGTTAGACTAAAGGAGCCTTTTCCACAGTGCTACTTGATTTTCACATCAACTGCTTTTTTTTGAATCGGCGCTTTTTAAAACGGGATTTCTCCCTGTGTGTGTGTGGGGAAATAATGTAGGGCTTGCCGCACACAAAAGGCACCCCAACCCTCACAGGTGGACCTGGCATGGGTGGCAGGGGGCCACAACCCAGTGGGGCAAGTGCAGGGGAGGGGTCCTGAGTCTGCAGGCTAGCTGTCACTACTAAAATGGCTCTGGGAAGGCAGTGGTGATAAAAAATCCTTGTTTCCTCCCCACTCCCCCCTGCCGTTGCAGGGCACATAGCAATCATCCACCCGCCAGCCTCCCTGTGCAGTGGGGCAACGTCAGGTCCCCACTAGTAAGGAAATTAAATGCCACCTGGACAACCCTGAAGTCAGAGGTTCAAGAAATACAGCTTTCCTTGTGCTGTTTTCTCTTAGGACAGTTGCCTGTTTTGACAATGCTGGCCAAAATAAGTGCAAGAACGAGGGCAACCGTCGGCAAGAGTTGGCAAAGCAAATGCTGCCGAATCAGGGCCAGCAGGCTGTGAATGCTCATCACCTTCCAGGGGAGTTACTTGGTGCAGCTATGAGCAGAAGGACCTTCCCATTCTTGACACCAGAAGTTTAATTCCAATTTACGATAAGAGTCAGAGAACGTATTCCTGGAGATTGGTTTGGGCGTTAAAAAAAAAAGAAAAGGGTGTGGGGGGAAGAGTTAATTTCTTTGTCCACCTCCCTTTCTCAGCTGCCTTCCTCTACAACCTTGGGAAAATCTGCTCTGCCTCTGTTTCACCCTCTGTAAAATGGAAATAGTAATAATGACAGACCCCTCCTTTTAGATCCCTGGATCAAAGGTACTATATAAGTTCAAAGTGTTGTTTCTATAGGGCATTATTGCCAAATTCACTATAAGCAGTTCCATTGGGTACTTGATAACAACAGTAGAATCAGTCAAACGCCCTCGATGCATTGCATGGTCCCAGATACCTTTCAGAGCCTCATTGTGTGCCATCCCACCCCCTGAGGTCTGCAGGGATGGGGCTTTTGGAGCCTGGATTTTGCAGGAGCAGGAGGGGTACAGTCTGTGTCTCTGCTTCTGGCCCCGGAACTATGGACCGCTTTTCTTTTTGACCTGATGAGGACAACTGGAACTAGCCGTTTTAAAAACAGGTTTAAAACATACAAAATATATATATATATATATAAAAAAGAAATTCATAAGGCCTTTAGCACATAATGCTAAACTCTTGTTGATTTTTGGTTGTTTTACTCTTGCATGGTTTGTTGTTGTTTTAATCTGTGTTTGTTTCACTGCAAAGTGGTTAGGATGCTTTTGGATCTAGACACATTGCTAATAGAAATTTGGTTCATATTAGCTTTGTGATTTTTAGCTACTAGGTAGCTAAACATTTTCTAAAATTTCACCTTTCAAAAAAAAAACCCCTACCCCAGGAAAACTAGTATCTTAATAGCTGGAAGTGTTACAATTACAATTAACTCTAACTTGTTATACTGTTCTTTCAGTTATAAAAATGTTTCTAAAATACATTTTGTGTTTCTAATTTTTCTAAAATACAGTGTGTTATGGTCCACTATCAAAACAAGAAGAGTAAATGTTATGTCAGATATTACAGTGCAGGGCTTCATGAGTAAATTCACAAACAGTCCAGTTATTCTTCCTCTTCTACTTTTTTTCTTTCCCCCCCCAAGAAGCACTGAGGGTGTATATGCAGCTTCAGGAGCTTCCTTAGAGCTCTTTTATACTTTAATAGGTTTGTTTTGGTGGCTGTTTGCTAGACGAGTATGCTGCAGACATATTTTTTTCAAAAGGTCAAGCAGTCTCCTAACATGTCCATTGTGTATCACTGCAGTAAGAAATCCTTGGTGCAAAGGAGAACTTCATGGTTAAATTTTAAAAGATAATGATTTAAATCTTTTTGTCAGCCTCTTTTTTTACATCCTTAGCACTACTTTTGGAGAGTCAACTTTTAACATGGTAGAAAGCAAGAAGCCCGTTAATTAAAAATAGCAAACAGCTAAAGGTAAACTTAGCTGGTCACCTTCCCTTCTGAAATCCTGGCATTTAGCTATGTTTGTAAGGAACATAGTAACGGATGAGTAGCCATGGCACTAATACAAGGACAAAGCAAAATTACCAATTACGGAAACATCTAGGGCTCTGGGCCTGAATCTTTGATTTCCCATATGGATCTTAAAAACATATGCATAATTGGTTTCTAACCATGCATACTCTAGCAACATATTCGAGTATCAACTACAGATATTTTTTCAGACACCGACTAAATATATATTCACTTGTCAGCAAAAAAAATACATAATTCTGATCCTCTTAAAAAAAGAAAAAAATAAAAGGAATGTTCTTCCAGCGAAGTGAAGTTGTAGTGTATTAAAAAAGTCACGTTTTTACTTTCATACAGGAGTGAAGGGGAAAAGAGAGGAGATGCTTGCAATATTTAAGCGCTCTTTGAGATACAGGACTAATCAATGTAACTTCTGCCTCATACTTGAGAACTACTGTTTATTAATACATGTCAGAACCTTTGCTATGTTAAAGCAAATAGCTGTGCCATTCAGGCTCAGTTTCAGTGAAAAAAAATTGTTCTTTATGGACAAAGAGAGAGAGAATTAGACAAACTCAAAATACTGGTGAGATTTCACTTTTCTCAAAAATTACAGAAAAAAATGATGCAAGTCTGTAACTCTAGGTAATTTTGAAGGAAAGAGAGACCCTAAAAGTTATTAATAAATTAGTATAGGACATACTGATCAAAACATCTTGTTAACTGGTTGGAATGACATAAATTAGAGTAGTCTATAAATGTTGTTTCAAGCATCGGAAATAGAATTGTCATTGGCCACCAATTTGATTTAAAAAAAAGAATTATTCTTTTCCTCAGTGTTCCTGTTTTGGGTATATGCACGTGTTAGTGTTTCCCTCTTTAATTCAGTACAACAACAGTTTAACTTTATATATAAGGTATGTTTCAGAAACTGAAAAAAGTCTCCAGCTGATTTAGCAGCTGAGGCATTACTCATCAGAATATCTGATTACTGGCATATTAAGCAGTGGAACAGAATAAACATGAAGCATTGCATCTCCCAGTACATATATTTTAATTACTACTAACCAAACAAATAACAAGATGGCTTTTATCAAAAATTTATTGCATGATCATGTAGACAGAAATCCACGATACTGGTCCTTTTCAAAATGTTGTTGTTACGAAGTATGCCACAGCACTTAAGTTTTCCTTTCAAATTTCTCTGTGTGCCTGCCTCTTAATGATCATGGGTCTCGTACTCCTCATTTAAAACAATTGCGATGGTTGTGTTCAGGCACCCTGGCAGAAAAGCCAGCCAGAAACACAGGCAAAAACAGTAACAGTCTCAGAGGTGTGACACCTACCACCTTCTTCCCTAATCAAACTCTGTCCACATGAAACCCCTGGTTTCTCAGAGTTGTAACCCTTTAATTGTCAATACTCTAATATACAGCTGTACTCGTATAGAAA
This sequence comes from Aptenodytes forsteri, assembly GCF_000699145.1. Taxonomy (NCBI): domain Eukaryota; kingdom Metazoa; phylum Chordata; class Aves; order Sphenisciformes; family Spheniscidae; genus Aptenodytes; species Aptenodytes forsteri. The sequence continues at coordinate 1,213,563 of NW_008794010.1, forward strand.
GCCGTCTGTAAAAACGTAGTCGACATATACATTTTGCCTTTTTTTTTAATAGCTTTAGGCCAGATTTCCTTATTCCAATAATCGACTCTAATATGTAATCTTAAAACATAAGATAGTAAATTATTAAGACCTGATTTTTCTGTTCAGACCGCTCTTTCTTAATTACTGTGCAGTCTGAAAATATGAGAGTATCAGGGTAGGGGGTTTCATGTGAACAAATCTCCAGACAGACTGTGCATGGACTAGGGCTTCGGATTTTCCTTACGCCACAGAAATATTTCCTCTTCCCTTTCTAGCTACAACCCCCAAGCAGCTGTAAACACCTCTTGCTATCTAGAGGCTTGGCTCCCCTAACGCAGTCCGGTCATCTTAAGAATCCACTGGTCAAAAGAATTTCAATGACCGGTAATCAAGATTTCCCTTAAAGCCTGCAGCATGGAGGTAGTAGTGGTAGCATTTCTCCAGTTACGGCAAGGAAACGCTGTATTTCTTAACGTGTTGGTTCTCGGTTTCTCACCCGCATGAAATATGGGTAACACCATACTCCAGGCATATATACGGACACCATTGAAGAAAGGGTAGGAGCGATGGAGACAACAGCTAGAAAGTCCAACGCCACAATGCGATTACAGTATGTCTCCTTGTTCTTTCAATTCACAGTAAATTTCATTCCAGCTCTTAGAAATCATCGTTCTTTCCCCCTTTTTATTTCAAAATGATTGCATATTTTTCATTCACGAAAAGGTTAAAGGCGTTTCCCCATCGCAGGAGGGATTATCTTACCAGAGGATTCTGGGACTGCAGATGTATACTGCGGCAAAATCCTAAATTCATCGGCAAAAAAAAAATCATTTCCAGACCCCAGCTGCTAAAAATAATAGAATTATAGTAAATCATTGATAAGATTAAAACATAAAGCCATTTTTATGTTCCAAAGTGTTCTAAAACATGAGTCTTTTCTCTTAATTCATTTCTTAAATAATGCAAATTTTAAAGTAGCTTTTCTATCCCAAGCACGCAGCGCCATGAAATCGATAATTTTTGATCTTTTGGTTAGTAGGCAACATGGTGAGCTATTGCAGTGACTGCAGGCAGCAGACATGTTCTTGTCAGCTAAAAATTTTCATATTGTTTTTGAGTCCATGGAGATTTGCGGATGGGATACAGCCAGTTACAGCTTCAGCTTGCACTTTGCTGGGGGGACGTAAACCAGCACTGTTTTAGATGCATGTATAGATGTAGATATATGTTTTAAAAACAAGAAGCATTACTGGATTTTAAACAAAAAATTATGTAAAAAGAATGGCTGGTGTGATTATAATCGCATCATGCAGGGTCCACGGTTTCCATTTAGTGAAATTTCGCAGAGGGCAACTTCTTAAGAACATCCCTGCTGTGCAGAGTGAAAAGCATGAACAAACCAAAGACAGAATTCATCTGTGTTTATATTTTACAGACAATGAAAAACCTACTCTTTGTATGCCTTTTTTTCCACCTTATTATTTCACGAAAACTGCAGCATTTTCCCCGCCCCCACCCGAACACTCACCACCCCAGCACTGCGGTGTTCGGTGTTTCTTTCTTTCTTTCTTTTTTTCCACCTCTTCTTCTTTTTTGCTTTCACAAATTCTGCACGCGCCATCTTTGTCTATTGTTACTCTTTTCTAATTTCTCTTGCCCATTCTCTTTCAAATCAGCTAATAAACAGAAGGCTAAATGCCTGGTCAATGCTTATGTGTTATATTCTCCCCATTTTTTTCTTTCTGAGAAATAAATTTAAAAAAAGACCCAAACCAACACCCCACTCCCCAAAATTTCTGCATTACCATAACCTGTTGTATACACTGGTGATAAAAAACATTATTAACATAATAGCAACAGCTGCAGCCTAAATAGAAGCTATGAGATAATAAATGTGCTACAACAAATTAATTTGCTGCAGGTGCTTGTGCTCTGAACTGCGTAACCCAAGCCATTTCAAGTCTGAATACAATTATTATTCCCCCCACATGCTAAAACAAAGTGCAGAGTGAAATGTCCTGTTATTATAAATATCTTGTCCTGTCCCCCCAACATTTTCACCATCAGCAAAGAGTGGAAGGATTTTAAAACCTTAGTAGAAAGCTGTGGCATTTAAAAACATTTAAAGAGGCTTCAAGTCATGTCCAGGCTTGAAGAGATAATGTCTGTTTATACATTAATTTGCACCTATTGTCTCTTAACCAGAGCTCTATAGGTAATGACGCACTGAGGTATTACATACGTGCAATTGGGAAGGCAGGGGCTGTAAATATCTCATTAGTAACAGATGCATATTTGTATATGTTGGTGCTTCCATTTACTTCATTGCAGAGAAAAAAAAAATCTCTTTGTAATTTGGCTTGTATAATGTGCAGTGAACTAAGCAGGGATTTTTACTGTTTTTTTCTGGTAAATATAGTGTTTATGGAAGCCAGTTACTAGTTGCCATACAGTAGCATGTTGCAGCATTCTTCAGACTACGAAGACGGGAAGTTAAATGAAGCCAAGTGATCTCTTTTCATTTGGGCACCATAATGTAAAAATTAACCATGTGCTTTTTTTTTCCTCTGCCCCCCCCCCCCCCTTTTTTTTACTGCTCACAGACCTAATTGTCTGAAACCTGGTGAAAAGGCAAATTTAAGGGCTCAGTTGTGCTGACTTTAGTAGCTTTTTCATTGCCACAGTATACATGGCTTCTTTTTTTTTTGCAAACGTAATTAGAGAACTTGTGTGTTTTAAAAGATTGATTATTCTCACGGAGTAACCTTGAAATGTTCTTTCTGTGATCTTAAAAAAAAAAGTACCATGTGTATCCTAAGAGAACTAATCAAACTAATTCCTCACACAGGACACATTTCCTCTGTGTTTTGGCGTAGCTTTGTAGCAACCAGAGAAGCTCGACGAAACACTTGTGCTGAAGCAGGGCGGACGCGGTGCTGTCCGGCAGGGTGGTGCAGATGGAGAGGTGCACTGAAAACCCCACTAATTGTGCAACCCTCCTTGGTGGTGATGAGCGCTTGCTCACATGAGTCGGCCCAGGGAGGTCAATTGGATTACTCATGAGCAAGTGCGACGTTGCACAACTTGTCCCTAAGCTAGAATTTGCATGTCTCGAATCCCTTTTACCCGAAGAAGAAAACATATAATCAATTAAGCAAAGATGTATATACTGTGCTAGTGAAAATGGTTTTGTTTTTATTGCTGCTTTTATATCAAACTCTTGTTTTGTTTCTGTGGCTTCTTCACGTCTACTCCAAAGATCTGATTTTTAAGTTGTTATTTGGGCTCAGCTTCCATCTATATCCATAGCTATTTTCTCAGAGTAACAACTGGGACATGAATTCCTAAATTTGAGGCATTAATCTCCATAATAGTTCATGGTAATGTGTCTCCCAGTCATCATCCAAGTGAGTAAATAGTATAGCATTTCTGCATATGAAGCACAGGGTGAAAATGCGCTTTCGCAAACTTCTGTGCTGGTATTTGCACAGCTCAGTGTCTCCTTTCTCCTGAAGTAAAGATGATGCTACAAATGAGTAGTGCTTTAGGCTCTGTCCCTCAGACCCCACCTAAAGAAATGTGGTGTGCAAGTATTTCAGTATCATGCTCTTAAGAGGCAGGGTGCTATTCATGTTCTCAAAGGATGTCCATATTTTGCTGGCAGGTGATTTCAGTAGGGGAATTGGATCAACATTTCATAACTTGTTCATCCATCTAAATGGTTCTTGCTACTGAAGTACCCGAGCACCTGCCTGGCTCAGGTTATCAGGACCACATCACACCAGAGGTAAATGCAAATCAAAACTGGAGAGCTGAAGCGGGACCGAGGAGCGGGTTTTCGGGTTATTTAGGCAGCTAGTGGAGTACTCCATACTGTCCCTTGCTCCTGCTGGCAGGTGCTTTTGGAAATTTGCCGTCTGCCAAGCAAAATGTCTTGTTTGGCATTCGGCAGGAAAAGTGGGAGGGAAGCCATGACTGACCTAGCCCTGCAGAGGAGAAATGCATGTGTTGGAGAACAGTGACTTTACACAACAAAGCATTACATGGTGGGAGTCATGGGTGGCTTCATTAAGAAAACATGGAAATACTTTTGGAAGTATTACACCACCTGATTAATTTAATGGGGGGAAAAAAGTAGATACAACAAGCTGTTTATTCTTCCGTTATAAAACACACTTACCTCACCAAAGAACAAAAAGGGAGAGAGGAGACCTGATAGCCGGCTCTGGAGAAAAGCAGGTAGTTAAGTATAAGACAACCTGTGCAATGCAGGTAGTGTGCCTGGTGACTTTTTATTGCTGTGTGTATGACTGCAACAAAGCAGAGACTATTTTTTTTTTTCATGGGCTGATGTGACTCAAGATTAAGCTTTATTGTGAATGTTGAATGTGGACCTAATCCCGTCAGGTGCTGAGCACCCAATCCAGAAAACATTTGTTGAAAGTTAAGGAAGGCCGGTGGGACTACCCACATTAAAACAACAACAACAACAACAAAAACCAAACTGACTGATCATGTTAGCACTTTATTATATCTGGTAATATCTGCCCTTCTGCATAATTATAAATGACTTTTTTTTTTTTTTATTTGCCTCATCTTGGTTTCTGCAACCTGTGCTTACACAGGTTTTGTTTCTGCAAGTGTATTCTTCAGCACTGGAAATGTGAACATGAATGCATGAAACTGAAGCACTTTCCTGAGCTGTGCTCATCCACAGATTCACCCGTTCATTTGTGTGGGTTTTACAATAATGTTTTGTTATTGTTTTGTGTCAATATTTGCTACTGCGCTGGCTCTGCCTTTTTCCTTCCACCCACCTTTCTCCTCGCGCGCGCGCGCTGCCAGAGAAGTGTGGTTTGACTGAAACCATTCCAAGAGATATTGCCATTTACAGCAGCATCACTGGGTATAACTTGTCAGGCAACGTCCACGGGGCTGGAGGGGAGGCAGCACGTGAAGGCACTACTACGCGTACCCGGGGTTCCCTGCAGCCCATCCCCAGCCAGCACCCTTGCTAGTCTGGAGAGGGCTGTGCCACGTCTCAGGGCATGGGTGTTGTGTGGCTGGAGGTTTTTGGGCTGGGTCATGGGTTCACAATTTCTGAGCTCTTCTTTTGCCCCTCTGCTGGGCTGGACAAGTCAGGCTCTCTCTCCTTGTACCAGATTAACTGCAGCACAGAGGGATGGCTTGCAAAGTGTCTTTGGGAGAAGGGCTTAAATCTGGGCACCCAAGCCTCTAGAAGCAGAAGTGCGGAAAGGTTTTTGCCAACATATTTACTTATCCCTGTGCAAGGGCCTGCTGCATGTGAAATACTGTGGGGCAGCGACGAAGCTACTATGCTTTCTGGGGAAGCCCTAGGTGAGAGGGCTGGGTTGGCAGCTATTTCCTTCTCATAAGCTTCTTCCTTTGCCCTCCCAATGATGCTGTGTTTGCCATTGCTTTTCTCAACCATCAGGTTCCTGCTCCCATTTAGAAGCCATGCAACTTCTCAAATTACTATTTTTTTGAAGCTGGTTAATGCCACTGCACAGTGGAGCTGTTCTCCCACATAAACAACGTGGTGAGGCCTCCTGATGTGGTGCATGGTACGAAGGGACTTGAATATGTCTAAGCTTGTGCTGCGGAAGGAAGAAGGAGCTGATCAGGAGGTCTGTCGGGGGAGGGATCTGCAGTGTGAATGGGAAAAAAACCCAACAGGAGAAGGGGGGATGTCAGCTGCCAGCACCGTCTCCTTTGAAGATCTCCGCAACCGGAGGCAGGATCAGGTTGCCAGCAAACTCTCTCCTCCCAAAACATCCTGCCCCTAAAAAGAGAGTGGAGCACAGATTGCCAAGGGCCTTTTCTAGTCGCCCCCTCACCCTGCAAGTCTCCCATCCTGCCACTGCCACCATGGCGGGTCCTGTAACAGGGCAATAGTCCCACCGATGGCTCTGCCATAGCCGGACTGAGGGACAGGGGCACATGCCCTGTCCATGTAACCCGCTGCATTTACCCACTGCATTTGGGATGCAAAGCATTTTTTTGTGGTACTGTAAATAGCCAGCACCCGGGGTTTTATTTGCTTTAAAGCCCATTTGTTTCTAACATAGTCACCCCTGAGTAACTAGCAAGTTTCAACCATGTATGTTGTTTTGTAAACTCTTAGGCTGCATTATTCAGTGAGTGACTGTACAAATCGCAGGGTCAAAGATGGGAGAGGGCGTGCTTTTCCAAAAAGGTGAAAATGTGTGAGAAAGAGTAAAAATAATGAATTTTTGACATGAGTTTTCAAATTAATGAGCAAGAAAAAAGAAGAAAAGCTTTTGGCATGGACACAGTTAAGTATGAGTTTCACATTTTTGAAAAGTACAGATAATCTGAATCTATTCACTATTTGAAATTCATATCGGGTCCTGTGCAAGAAGTGTAAAAACTGATACTGACTTTTAGGAATGTCCCTCAAGACCTTTATACACCTACATTCTGTTGCTTTTCCTTTCATCCTCTTGTCAGTCAATACTTAACCCTTTTGGAGTCTGACCTTTTGATAGCGTGAGGGCTTGGTATAGAGCTGATCAGATAGTTAAAAGGATATTCTTGCATATTTTCACAAATCAAAGCACCATGCTTGGTTTACTGTGATTTGTGGGTTATATTATTACAAGTACACAGGAGCTTGTTCACTGAGGCACTAAGTCTCTCAAAATCTTCCCTAATTTGTTTCACAAACCTTTATTTATTTGAAAATTCATCCCATAGAGTTATTATTTTTTATTCTTTCTTGCATATTAAATCAGATGTTTAAAAAGCACCCCATATCAAATCAGCAGGTGTAAAAGTTTCCGTATGATTTGTACAGTCACTGAGCCCCCCTAAATAGTCAGAGCAAACAGTCTGAAAAAGAGCGTATGTGGCTGGTTGGTAAGCACTGATACAATTTTAAAAAATCCTCTAACCCAAATGGTAGTAAATGTGTAAAATAATGTAAAAACAAACCCAAATGGTGGTAAATGTGTAAAATAATGACTAAACAAAAATATTCAACCACCTCTACACATCTAAAACATTTCTAAGTACATACCAGTCTCAGGCTCATAGTAATATCCTTGACTGTTGTCTAGTTTCAGGAGTATCAGGAAATTGTTACAGAAAAGGTGACAATAATACATCTTGTTGGAACTGAGAACCAAAATGAAGCAGCTGTACATCAGAGAGAAAATCTGAACCAAGAGACTGATAATGAGTGTGGCAAGTATTTTTTCTTGCTTATGGGTGGAAAAGCCAGCGAAGTCTCTGTTTGAAGACAAAGCACATAGTAATGTGATCATAAAAAGCTCCTAATGGGGACTATGTGATGTACGGTAAATGTATTCCTTTCAATACATTATTTCCTCTACACGCAGCCTTTCAAGGTTGCCTCAAAACTGTACTGGGGCTATGATAGCATTGGTGTAGCTAGATGTGGGCAGAGCTGAACCTCCTGTTCCGTTACTATTGCTATTATTTGTGCTGTTATTATTTAATACGTATATCACAGCAGCTCCTCAGAAGCTCAGATAAAAAACGTCACCCTGTTTTTGTAAGGCAGTGTGCAGACATTGCCGAGGCACCACCGGTGCTCTGAAAAGCCTGCAATTGATGGAAACGAGTGACATTCAGAGGGTGGGGAGATGAGTACCGTAATTATAGGTGGGGCTGGTAGTATTACCTGTTATTAAGGGCTTGCCTGACACTTCCCATTTTAAGACCTGTTTTTGGTGGTTTGTAACTACTTAGTAAACTTTAACCATTTGTCTTTCACTAGACTTCCGTCCTTGGCTGCCAGTGCTGCTCAGGCGTTATTAACAGGCTGATTTATTTCATTTAGGCATCATGGCAGGATTGGGTCTGATGGAGGGAGCAGTGGTTTTAAAAAAAATAGAATGAAAATTTGCCTTTCACTGTTAATCTGAAATAGGGACTCAAATATTATAATGTCACCCTGTTTCCTTGTATTCCCCGGCTGTCTGTCTGCATCCATCTGTGAGCTCGTCTTAGATTTAAGTTTGTCTTTCTGTTCTGCGTTTGTACAGTACCTTACACAGCTGGGTGCTGGTCTATGACTGGTACATCTATAATCTACAGCGGTGCCAAAAAATGCTCTGGTTTTGCACAGGACGGATGCTTTTGGGAGGCAAAGAAATATTCCCTGTGCAGAAATCCTTCACAATCTCTTCCTTATCGATTGTGACTCCCAAATTGCTTACCTTTCCCCTCACACTTAAAGTGCTGGAAAAGTTTCATATTCAAATATGAGTGGCTTTTCTTGTCAACAACAGGTCCTTTTAGTAAATGCTGATGCTAAAAATAAAAAGGCTGTTTTTCAGGCTCTGTTTAAACAGGGAGACAGTGCTGTTCAGGTATCAAGCTGAGCAAAAGCTTATTCCCTCTACCTGTGTGTTTGGAAGCAGCATAGAGAGGAAGGGATTGAGCCACTGAGTTCATGTTTCCACTGGAAATGCAAAACAGGGGGCCAAGATTCATTAAGATTGTTTAACTAAGTCAATATGACCTTTCCCTTTGTATTTTGCTTCCTTCGATTGACTTGAAATTGGACTAAGCAGCAAGCACCGTGTTCAAGACTTCTGATTTTCTTCAGCAAATGTTTTCAACTGTAAGGGGATCATTGTTTCAATAGTGATTTCTGTGTTACCCATAAAGCCTCACAGGCCATTTCATTCACCTCCTTTATAGTCAGTATTTTTCACCCCCATTAAACTAAAGAGTTGACAAAATCTTACATAATTTGGCCTTTTGGAATAAATGCAAAAACCACTGGATTCACGTTACAACACCAAGTTGTTAACATTGTTCTTTCCATACCTGATGCCCAATCCTGCAAAGTGTTTTGGGTTCTTTTGCTTCAGTTTTAATTTTAATTATGAGCATTTTTGTCCCCCAGCAAAGTGAACATCCCTGACGTTTGCAGGATCTGTCCCTACAGTTAACCAAGTCAATAACAAAAGAGTTTGAAGGCTGAATGTTTGAAGCTGTTCCTATTGGGATTAAGGATGGTTTCCTAAATGCAGACCTGTGTTCTCTCCTTGTAACCTGGTTATGGACTGTGTAATCTATGGCACACTTTTAGAGTGTAATCATATGGAAAAGTCCTTGGCCAAAAAAAGCAAGGAAACAACACTGGATCTCAGCAAACCACAAAAGTGCTTCAACATCCGAGTGTGGGCAGACCCAGGAGCTGAAGTCTATGCCATGCATCATGCAGAGGGTAATTTTCTGCTGATTTAAAAGAAAAACAAACCCAAAACACCACACCCTCTAACAAACCTGATTTGACCTAAGATCTTCATGTGGCTGTGATTTGTGATTAATTTATTCTTTCCTTCCCAGGTGGCCTCTACTAGCTTTCAATGACGTAGCAAAACACATCCCCCTACTCTTCTACCCCTGTCTTTTAAAAGCAGCCCACAGTCCTTGCTCACAGGTCTGGCAGCTGAAAAGGCAAATCTGACTTTATTTTTCCTTTTTGGACCATACTCTTTACACACATGCACAGAAATCCTGCAGGGGTCAATGGGAGTATATTATGCAGGGATTGAGAAGGGAATACAGCCCTGTCTTGCCGGTGTTTTTCATAGGATCAGGTGGAAAGAGATGGTGTTTGCAGGACACAGTTTGCTGGCACCATGCCAGGCTTATGCCAGCTGCTGCAAATGCATGGTAATAAGCCTATTTCTATGCGAAAGAGCTTATTGCTAATAATTTCTGTCAGCTTCTAACTGATTAGTATTTTTTTTTTAAATCAGATGTTTACAAGAAGTATTTTATTTTATTTTTTAATGCAGTGTTTTAATGCAGGGCTAATGGTTATCAGCTGCATCTGACTCATCCAGCCCAGAAACCAACTTATGCTGGTTTCTAATGATAAAAGCTAAAATAAAAGATAAAATAAAAAATATTTCCCCAAACAACTTGATTTTTCCTCCTATCTGGAATGAATGTGAACAAATTTCACAGTAAGAAGCTGAATCTGCAAATAGCAGGCTGTAACCACTTGGGATCTAAGTGCATGCTGCTGGGAAGGGGCACCAAATGCTGAGTGAACCTGCTAGGAGTCAAGAAGACACAAGTCAAATTCTTTAGAAACCGTCAGCCCTAAAGTGATGATCTCACCATCCGATGCACAGGGGCACTGCTGAAGAGCCATGTTTTGCCAAAGTATTCATTTTGAGCTGTTCTAGTAAGATAAAATAACTAGAAGCATGGTGGGAGATCCCGTGAATGTCCCTGTGAGCATTAGACAATCTCTGTTCCTTTTCTTGTGGTGCTACAGTGGGGTTTTTCTTCCTAAACAATAAGGAGAAAAATAAGGAAAAAGAAATAAGTGGCCGATACCAGTCTGGTTTCCAGGCAACATATATCTGTATCACAAAGCAGGCATCAGAGTTGGTGTAGGCCATCAGAGGGCCCCGGGGGCTAAATTGTTCATAAAGACCAAAACTTACCAGGAGCTGGTCTTTCTTCCATGGCAAGGCTGAGTGGGATGGAAGAACCTGAATTTCTTGCTGATCCTATGTGTGGCTAGACAGGTCTTCACAGCAATCTCATGTCTTTCATGAGCTTGAAATCCTCATTAACATTTTAAAATAACAAGCAATAACTGTGTGAGCTTCCAGGCTTCCCAAAAGCCTATTTATAGCCTCATATACTGACAACCAAATTCCTATGTACACTGCCATCCCCAGCTGATTTTATTAGGTGAGCCTCTGTTGGATCCCCATCCCCAAATGACACTTGCCATTCTAGAGGGGCCCTCAGATAGTTGCATCTTTGCTCTCTGGCTCTCCTCCAAACAAGACCTGTAAGAGACAAATCTTTGCTCAGGTGGGAAGTGCCAGATTTATTCCTGGTCTGTATGACGGAAGAGAGCTGGCTTGATTTCTCCATTAAGGCCTGCCTTAAGTCCTTATCATGCCCGGCAATATAGTATCACACAGGAGGTGAATTCCTTTGGCATCTCACCTAGCATAGCCTATGACTGTCCTCTGAAACATCCAGTTTGGAAGGAAAGTCAACAAAAGCATCTCTGATGCTGCTGTGGGGGTGCCCCCACTTAACCACATTTTCTGGAATGGGGAAAGAGAAAGGAAAGCTCAGAGTGGGCTTCATGGAGTTACGGACCAGGAGGCCAGAAGTACTGCTGTGCTTAATTAATCTGATCCTCTTCTAGAAGGAACCTAATCTCAATTTAAAAATTGCCAGGGCCAGGGAACCCAGCAAAACCTTTGGGAGGTTCTTCTAGTAGTCAAACGTCGGCACTTCTAAAGTCTAGTCTGAACTTGTCCAGTTTCAACTTGCAGCTTCTGGGAGGTGTAACACCATCTCCACCTTCTGTGCCACACAGCCCAGGATGAAGCTCTGTTCTTACAGACTGATCAAATCCAGTCCTTCATTTTCTCTGTGATAAGGTGTCACCTTTTACTATACAAGACAAATTTTCTATACCTACTCTGCTTTACAGCTTATTAACACCCTTCTAGACCACAGACACCAGGATGGGACAAAGTGGCTGCATCTAGACTGTGCCTGAGATACGTACAAGGTGATGTGGTGGGCTAAAGCTGTTGCGCTTGTTGACCGGCTCCACACATCCACGTGGCAGCCTCTGGGACACCATGGCATGGGAGGCCGGTGTTCCTCACTGGGAACCTACATTCTGGCAGCCCCTGTGTCCCACTGGAGATCCCAGGAGGCAAAGGCCAAGGCACATGGCATGGCTGGTCACAGCTTATTGCGGCACATCTGTACAGCTCACCCACACAGATACAAGTTAGCTACCACCAAAGAGTTGTATAGACCCAAGATTTCCACTCCCTGGCAGTTCTCCAGAAGTGAAGTCACGCCCAACAGACAGGTTGGTTTCACAAAATGAGGCTGCAAGGTTGTTAGGAGTCACAGGTGGGCTTAGGCCTTCACTGGATGAACCAGTGCCAAAATACAAAACGCAACCTCTGTATCCCAAGGTTCTCCCACCCTTGTCTTAGAGACTTCGTGTTTTGGCCACTGCATCTCCTCAGGGATTGGTACTTACCTGGCTACTCGCCATGACCAGACTGTCATTGCTTTCCAGGACAGAGTCCCTGATTCTATAATGGTCTCCTACAGTCATAGATTCTTTACACCTTTATAGAATCATAGAATAGTTTGGGTTGGAAGGGACCTCTAAAGGTCATCTAGTCCAACCCCCCTGCCGTGGGCAGGGACATCTTCAACTAGATCAGGTTGCTCAGAGCCCCGTCCAACCTGACCTTGAATGTTTCCAGGGATATCGGGGTGTATTAGAAAACATGCTGTTTGCTTACTAATAGCTCGCCCTGCATCAGTGACCTCTCTTCTTTGTTCACCCCGTCATAGATTTTACACCTTTATAGAATCATAGAATAGTTTGGGTTGGAAGGGACCTCTAAAGGTCATCTAGTCCAACCCCCCTGCCGTGGGCAGGGACATCTTCAACTAGATCAGGTTGCTTGGAGCCCCGTCCAATCTGACCTTGAATGTTTCCAGGGATATCGGGGTGTATTAGAAAACATGCTGTTTGCTTACTAATAGCTCGCCCTGCATCAGTGACCTCTCTTCTTTGTTCACCCCCAGTCTTTGTGTCATCTGCCAACTTTATCAGCAAGGATTTTATATTTTCTTCCAGGTCACCGACAAAAATGCAAAGTAACTCAGCTGTTTCTGTTAGCAGAACGGGCCCGTGGGACTGCCCCTTGCAACTTGTGGGTTCTTAGAAAATTTGGGTTTCTTATTATATCAACAACAAACTCCCCCCAAAGGTAAGCTGCCTAGGAAATGACTGGTATCAATATCCCACTGGTATTCCAGAGCACAGCTCTACTGCACAGGGAGAAGAGATTTACGCATATTGAATTCACTGTTATTACTTTGACAAATAGCATAATCCCTCAGAGCTAGTTCCTGCATAATCACTTCTGTATGTTTTTACTGACCTTAGAAACAGAACTAGAGATAAGAATAGTTGAGAAGATGGAAGACAGCTTACCAGACCCTCCTTTGCTCTGGGCTGATACAGGCTGCCTGGAAACCGTTACAAGATGTGCTCCAACTTCCAGTGTTTTCTTCAGTTTTGTAGTGACAAGGACACCCTTTTAAAGGTTTGGGTTAAAAGAGGGATGTGTTTCGAAGGAAGGCAAAGGAAGAAAATGCATTTTTATTTTGTGTAACAGTCCCAACAGATATCTGTGTGTGTTTTAATCACAGTACGGACAGATCTGCCTCTGATGCTTTCATGCATCAGAAGCTGTTCAGAGGGAGTCAGGCAGGGCTGCAAACCCAAACAGATGGAATAAGTTTAATGATCAACTGAAATGGGAGTCAACATTATCTGGTTTGAGACATTTTAATGCCTTATCTTTAAGAGCTTGAATTAAAATTGTGATGACTCCATGTTGCCTGCTCCTTCCGATTAAGCATTTTGCAGAACTGTGTTCATGTTGTGATTACGTATCTGGGAGTATCTATGACTTTTGACACCCAGCAACTTCTCAAGAAGTGTATGTCTTCACATATCCAAGTGTTATCAAACCAAAGTTTGTAGAACTAACTATTCTTTATTTTTTGAGTTCTTCTCCTTCCACTTCTTTCAAATGTGGGATTTTTATTTATCTGTGTTTCTGAATTCTCAGAAGCAGCAAAGTCAAATCGGTGAGATCTGTGTTTTCCTGTAAAGGTGAGGGTTGCCTGCAGTGTCACGTATGGCTAGCGCCAGTGAAGTTTTAGCTAATGAAACTGTGATAGTGTCAAATGCATTTCATGTCTTTCTTTGAGAGGAATATAATGGAGCTGATTGAAGGCTCTGCAGACTTTAAAGGCCATTCATGTGTTAGCAATATGGATTCTGTGTGGTGCTGCATCTTCAGGCTTACTGTTGTAAAACCGTTTGTAACATTTCCAAGGGTTACAGCATGAAGAAATCTGAGCAATTGCATTTACCAGAGTCTCTCAACCAGTTATCTGAAAAACAACAACCAGGTTCTCAGATCAGATTGATTTATTTATTATCATAGCATATTACATGCCCATATGATATACGGAGCACACACTCAAATCTTTTCGCTAAAAATGAGATTCAGTAACAACCTATACTTTATTTTTCACACTCCAGCAAGTGTGCACCAGCATGCAATTTTATGACTTTGAGAGAGAAATTAAAGCTGGATAACATGTTTAACTTTATTTCAGTTTTTTAAGTGTCCATATGTGCTTCTCCCCAGTACATACTATGTCTGTTTCAATACCTAAATGCTAACAGACATGGCAGAGCAAGGAGAAACCATTGAGATATCTTGTGCTCCCCATAAAAATGTTTATTAAATAATACTGCTAATTGACACTCTTTAGAGACCGCCCAGATATTTCCAGTGCTGTCATACACCTACAACTGTTATTTTTGCAACTTATATGCAAATGTATTAAGACTGAGTAAAACTGAACTATAATTGTTGAAGGCCACGCACCAGAATACACTGTATTCTTTTGTTTATTAACTTAAAGAGATCCCAGCCTGACTAAACCTTAATTTTTTTCCAGTGATTTGCCCACAATTAGTGCCTCAGTGAGGTTCTGCTATAATTTAATTTATTATAAGCAATGTCATTTTATCAGTAGCATGCCATATGTATTGCCTGCGCATTTTCTTAAAGTCTAATTAACCTTCAATATCGCATGGGTTAGTTAGTGTTGAAGGCTTGAGTGTTTGGGTTGTTTTAGCTTGTGTTTTCTTTTAACACTGACCTTTTCAAATTCCCTCCTAGATAATGGGATATGACTTTTAAATGGAAGATATAGCTTTCAAAATGATTCAACATAATAAGAGATAAAACAACCGAGGAACTGAAAAAGCAAATAGTGCCTCTGACTTAAAAGGAAAACAACTATCAGTGCCCCTAGCGATTGTCTAATTTGGAGATATTTGAAAAAGACAGGTCTTAAGAGGGGAAAAAAAAGCCCTAAACTGAACACCACCGCTTCAGAGTTGTGAATTTCAGATGGCACGAAGTAAGAAGGGTGCAGATAAATAGTATCTGATGTAAAGCTTCACAGCACAGAGGTAACCCACCAGCAAATTTGAGAAGGAGGAAAGAGCTCAGGCTGGACCAGCACTCTGCTTCGTGTGGCTGTGGCAGCTTTGATCCCGCATTACCAACTCCAGTAGGAGGAACTGGCTTATGCTGGGGGAAGAACGGTTC
This sequence comes from Aptenodytes forsteri, assembly GCF_000699145.1. NCBI lineage: Eukaryota > Metazoa > Chordata > Aves > Sphenisciformes > Spheniscidae > Aptenodytes > Aptenodytes forsteri. Next base: position 1,228,829 of record NW_008794010.1, read on the forward strand.
TTCTGATTGCAAAAGAAAGCTGGGGTGTGCCCTGCTCTAAATTGTTGTGCTCTGGCCACATGGACTGCTGGGTTCAAACAGCGCAGAAAGACCCACCGCTCCCGTGGTGCAGTCTGAGCTCTGCCCCGAGCTGTCATGCCCTCAAAAAGGCCTGGAGGACCCAAACCGAGGCGGCAATGGACGTTTACCAGTCTCAGGAGTTGTCACTGGGAACAGCTGCGGCTCTGAAAGTAAGATCTGCTTTTGAGGTATGGTGGGGAGATCATTTTATGAAGAGAGCAGTCGTATTCTTTGATGGTTGGACTCGATGATCTTAGAGGTCTTTTCCAACCTCAGTGATTCTATGATTCTATGATTCTATGATTCAGCAAGTGCCAGAAGTAGGTATGGTCTCTGCATTTTATTGCCAACTCTCCAGATTTTATTTACAGTATTTAGTGCTGTTTGTTTAGTACCGCCCCCCTCTCACTCCCCCTTTTTTAAAGGAAAGATGCCTGGATTTTTTGGTGGTGGAAATACCTGGAAACCCTTACCTTAGCACACTCCAAAGGCTCAGATAACAAAAGGTGAATAGAAGAAACACAAGTGTATTTATTTGGGGGTTTTAATCTTACGCACTGAAAGCAAATCCACTGATCATTTGAAACCTCAGTCCTGATCTGTGGAGGCTCGGGGTTGCCAATACTATTAGCATGTGCGCTGAAGAGTTTCAGCTGATAAAGTTGTGAGTGGTGTGCTCTCTGGTATGCCCTCTCAAGGGAAAGTCAGGCTCGGGAGATGAGGTTTGACTTCATTTACTCCATGTGACCTTAGACTGCTGCTTAAAACGGTCTGCTCTTTGTTTCTCCAACTGTCAAATGAAGATAATGAGTCTTACCCATTCTTAGGACAGCGCTTTGAAATTTATAAATGAAAATATTATTTATATTCAAGAGGTTCCCAGACACGCAAAATGAATGATTTCCATAAATGCAATATATTTCTTCCTTGCATCATTCCAGTCTGGAACATCATGTCTAGTTTCTGGCACTCGCACACACTGAGGATGGGTATGAGAGGCAAGTACTTATAATCATTTTATATATATACGGTCCCTCTCTATAGCAGGCCTCTGTGTGTAATTTTCTGTATATACCTCTATGTGTGTGTGTGTATGTGTGTTTGTATAACAGATACACGGAAAACCACTTGAAGTGAACGTGAACCTTTCCCATCACACATTTGTGGGGCTGACTGCCTTTGTAGCACTCTCAGATAGCAAAGCTGGTAAATATTTCGTGTGACTTTAAAAGGTCAAAAAATCTACCAGTCTGTTGCCTAGTGAAATATATACATTAAAAACATTACTAGTTAGAAGGATGATGTAATATTTGTCACAGGATGATGCCAATGCGCTTACCTTAATACAATATTAAACTAAGGTCCAGTCTGCATAATTCTGGTTTCTGTTCAAATGGTAATGAAAATTCCCAGTGGACCTCTCTGAAGGGGTGATCAGATGCCCAGGGAGCTCCAGGGAAAGCTCTCTCTTTTTCAAAAACAGCCCATTGCACTGGGCAACAGCATCAGAGAGAGTATAACATCCAAGATAACAAGAGATCTACTGCTGCCTGCAAAATGGCAACTGCACCTCCTTCCCTGGTCAATAGACCAGCTTGGAAGCTCACTTCTGCTTTCTGCTGTGTGTCTTCAAGCTCAGAAGATTCACTGTTAATCTAAATTTTATTCTTCCATCTCCTCCTGATTCTCTGTATTTCTGTAACTGCAGAGATCTTCAGAGATGCCAGATTTTCTGCTACAGAAATTCCTGGCTGTCTTTGGTTTGGCTGTGCTTGCTTTGAAAGGAAGATCTACTTTTTTGAATGGAATCAGTACACTATGTTTATCTTCCTACAGCCCTTACTTTAATAAATATCTCAGAAGAAAGTTCCAGGGGGTTTTTCTCTGGTTTTTGCTCATTCTTTTTCTCCATGTTTATCCTTTTTTCTCTCTGCACTGTTTGCTACCATCATGAAAACTGTGTTTGGTGAGTGAAGATAAGAAGAATATGAGAAAGGAGAGTGGTAAAATTAATATGGCAGAAGTATTCATTGTTGAGGAAAACTGTTTTCTTCATTGCTGTTTGTAAAGTACTTTGTCTGTTCTTGGCTTTTTATGAATAAATAGTAAGAATATTTTATATTGGGAAGATGATGAAAGGGAGAGAAAATATGACAAATAGTTAAGGATGAATACTGGGAAAGTTATTACCACCTCTCATACTAAATGTGTGTTTGGTAATAGGGAACAGAAACATTTGCAGATGTCCTTGAAGGAGAAACAGAGCATGGAAACTCTTCTTGTCAGATTGGTGCAGGTTGGTTGACCCAAACTTGATCCAAACTTGTGTAGATCTCAGTTCAGATCCCTCCATAAAGCTATCTTTGCAGTAAGCCCCGAAGGGTCCTGCCTGCTAGGCCTGACTGTCCGGGGCTGGCGCTTTCCAAGTGGCTAAAAGGCTGCAGTGACAACATGATATTTACTACAGAAAGGGTGGAAAACCAAAGAACATTCACTGTGCTCTTTCCATTTCACAGGGAGGACTTTTTTCTTTAGGGAAGCAAAGTTTCCCAGTATATGTAATTTCACAGCTGAGAGACACTATCATGTTGCCTTAAAGCAGTTAAAAAATAAAAGAAAGGATCTATCGCCTTTTTTTCCTAGCCTGTTTTGGAAGGTGGTCATTTAACATGGATGTGGTTTTTTGGGGTGGGGGCAGAGGGAGGAGAGTAAATTTGCACTGAGAGGAGGGAGAATGAGTAAATATGAAATGGCTTCTCCTCAGGAGCCCAGGCTAAGGAAATTACCTATGCTCAGCTCTGGAGAAAAGCAGGACTGCTGCTGTCATTTTGTGGGGACCGCAACAAGGGCAATGAGAGAAATGTACACTCGAAACTCGCTGCTAAATACACCGGATGGGGGGCCAAACCAACTCACATCCCCTATCAGTAATTTATAACAAAGTCTGCACAGTGTCTAGAACCAATTGCTTGAAATCAATAGACATTTAATGACCTATGAAGGGAAAATAAACCATTCTGCCAAAATGCAGAAGGTGTTAACAAAGCCTTCTTGAGCACTGGAGAAGAGGGGGCATCCTGGGGGAGGCGGTGAGCATCCTGTGATGGGGTGCAATTGGACTGTGGGGTCAGCACAGGAGCCCTACTTGGCCAGTACCTACTGTCACTGCTGAATGTCTGCAGTATCAAAGGGTGGCAGATCCGTCCATCAGAGGATCTGAACTTTTTTTCCCTGACCGAAGTGGTGATGATCCACCTCCTGATGGAAGCCCTGGGCCTGGGTAAGGAGGAAGGGGATGATGCTACTTGAAGAGGGCACGGCAGAGAAACTCTGTGAAAGCAACAGTCACAGGGAGGTTTTAGTAGACTTAAACCCAGCATAAGGCTGATCTAAACAGTATTTCTAGCAGATCCAAAGAGTCTCCCCAACACTGCCATCAGAGATTGCAGCTCAGTATTACCAACTGATTTCTTGTTTATACTGTGTAATGTTTCACTGCCCCAGCCAGGCAGAGGCGGGACTGTAAGATATTTAGCACTGGAGTTATTATGAGGCCCTGAGGTGTACTTCAGGAATTATCTGGGCTTTGGCCAAATAATACATTAGACAGTGGTGCATATTTATTACCAGGTTGTCTTGTAACTCCTTGTCTCTCGTTAAAGTTTCTAAGTCAGTGCAAGTAGAAATAAGAGAGACCCACTAAGCCATCTAGTCCATCTTCTGTCCAGTGCAGGATTGCTCGCTTGAGTACAGTTGCTTGTGCTTTGCAAGCGTAGTTTTAAATGTATCAAGAGATGCATCACTTCATTTATGAGAGTAATCAATACCCTAACAGACCTGTCAATAAGTTTTCATTTTCTTTTATATTTTTGCCTTTAAAAATATCATCCTGTTGCAAGTTATGCCCACTGGTGTTAATAACCCTTCCGACATACATAGATGTCTATTGGAACTTCCCCTGTTCATTGCTTAGCCGATACATATATCTTTAGGGCCAGACTTTTACACACTTGCCCATAACATTTTGCTTTGTAAGTAGGCCTGTTAAAACGTAGGGGAAACGGATGGGATAAGAATTAAAGTGTTACTCCGTGGGAATAAAAGATGCCCCAATCCACCCCTAAACTATTTTAATCTTTCCTTAAAAGTCAGCCCAGACAACCCCTTAGACACTATTGTTGCTCTCCACTGAACCTGCCCTTTTAGATGCTAATAAGTTACCTAGGAGTGAATTTAGTATTCCTAGTGTGGTCACACCAAAGCCATGTGGAATGGAATCTTTTCTTCCCTTTTCCAGGAGGTGATGTCTTTGAATCTGCAGCCACAAATTTCCCTTTCTCTTTTTTTGCTCATTCACATTTAATGCACTCTCTACTATCACCCTCAGGCTTCTTTCAGCATTACTTTCCTCATTTTCCCTTCTGAGGAATAACTGAGTTTTGGATTATTTTCCCTAGATGTCTAGGCTTGAATTTCTTCAAGTTGAGAGTCCTTCTGTTATTTCCTCCCCATAGGTCATATCATGTTATCAGCTATTAAGCACAATTCTAAGTGTGGATCATAAGTTATGGATTTCATTTTCATTGATTTTCATGGAGGAGGAAGGAATTGACAATTACGAACATGCCTGAATTTAAATTCCATCCCTCTGCCATCAGCAGCAGAAATAATGGGAATTCTATTCATTACAGCTTAATGTACAATATGTTATTTCAGATCAAATATTTTCACAAATATTTACAGCTTAGAAATTGAAAATCTTCTCCTTAATAATCCAGAAAAGAGATCCTTTAAATCTTTATTCATAGCCAACTAAGAGGTAGAAGATGGCATATTTACAGTGTACAATAATAAAGTCTCAAGGAAACAAATATGGGAGTATTCTTTAGGATGGGTGTAGGATTGACTGGGAGAAAACTGTAGTCTAGTAATTACAATTTATTCTCAATTCAGGGTGCTATATTTGGCTGTACTATATGTAATGTATTTTAAACTAAATTTACCACTGATGTAAACTGAAAAATGAATCCAATTGAACTATACATTCTCTAATGGGTGAAGCAATTTTGTCCAATTCTTGCAAAAGTTGAAATAAGGTACACAGATGTTGTTGATTACAAAAGTACTGCAGAAAAAAGGAAGTGTCTGTCACGCAGGGAAAAATTCTCCACTCATTTGTACCTATAGGGAAAATTCATTAAAGTTGCCCTTGTGAAGTTGGACAGAGTTTGCTGCTTTGCCTGAATATATTGAAGCACAACTAATTCACGTTTCAGCTCCATTTTAGAAGGCAGAGATGTTCCTGGTATCAAAATTTCTTCTACTTCAGATTAATTCATTGGATCAGATTGCCTTTTCTCATGTGATCAAACTGATATGTGTCCTAAGTTCCTATGCAAAGGCATTATATGAAGATGGAAGGATGTAAATTCACTTGAAGGAGACAACCGAATTAACTGTATCAGCAAGCAAACCACACCGTGACTATATTTTATAATCTCTCTGCACACATCACAGGGTATGGAGCATTCCCCAGCATTAAGAATCAAACGTGGGGAAAAAAAGAGCTAGAAAAGCTATGGGATATTTGAAAATGTCAATTGATGTCAGTTCTACCTGAGCATTTTGTGAAATAAACATTTATACTTTAGTGGATGGTGCTGTTAATTACTTGGCATTCCTATGCAGAAATAACTAAAATAAATCCAGAATTTACAAGGAAATTGCATAGTTACACTTAGGTTATGCTAGACCTTGGTAAATTTTTGGTGCAAACTTATTCACTGAAAAGTGTGGGTTTGTGTGAAATGATTTTAAATTGCCAGCCTTGATGGGCCTTTTTCTTCTACAGTAAGCAAAACTGATACAAAATCTGAATGCATCCAAAAGTGGCTCTTCAAAAAATTGATTCAAGTCCAAATGTTCTTCAATATCCATAGTGAGCAGACAGAATTGGGCATAAATTTACTCAAAACAACTCTGTGTAACTTTAACAACTGTAACAGGGGATCTCCAGAGCGCTACTCTGTCTCCATGACACAGAAGCACATCCCTTCCTCCTTCAGCCGTTGCTAAAGGCAGTATTCCCGAGACAGACAGGGAGATTTGACTGTAAGAGTTTACGTTGTTCAAGACAAATCTGCCTTTCTTCGTTGATCCAGCTCATCTCACACCCCCATCCTTACACAAACTCAAGACCAAACACGTAAGGATACCCTCAGACTTAGTTTTCTTTGCCTCAGGCATCTTCAGCGTTTCATGGGGCATCCCCATATCCTCAGCCAAGTGCTTTGCTGGGTCCAGTCTACCGTGACAGTGTTGCATTTGGCTGGACCTGGTGTAACCATGGCACGACTGAGCCCAACTCAAATCCAACCCAAGCCCAAGCGGGGTGGTAAGAGGAGAGCTGCTACCATGCCCAGGCTGCCCTGGGCAGGTGCCCTGTGCAACTGTGTTGGGGACCACCACGGAGGGGATGGAGGCATCCATGCACTCAACGGCCATGGAGGGACACACACTTGGCCGTTGTCTACAGCACTTTCAACACTGTCAGTTAGCTTTCTTCCCAGGAGAGTTAAATGAGACTGTGCTGAAAAGAGTTGACCATCAACAGGTATTTTATTCTAAGATTCCCAACAAAGGGCTTCTCCCCCGCCCCAGTTCCTTCTATAGAAGAGGCCTTGCACAGATGCCTGGGTGAAGACTTAAACCAGACCTGGTTTCAAAAATTAATTTACTTTTCTTTTTCTCTAAGTATAGTCAGTGTCTGAGATGATGAAATACTGTGGGAATGCTATTGTGGGAATAATCTGTTATATCACTCCAAAAATTGCAGTTCCTGACTTAATTAGCTCACATGGCTTGAGATATGTAACATTGACCATTACAGAAAACCTGATAATAAAGAGTAATGATGCAACACAAACTCTTTAAATTAACACTCTAAATTAACACAAGCTAATGCAGAAACAAACTCACTAGGATACTGTGTCTCAGTTTTAAGGACATTCTCCCAGAGATGGGAGGTACTAGAGTCTGTCCTTTAATTTCCCCTACTTTGTCTGATTCCTCCTCTTTCATATGCTAACTTCCATTCCTTTCCAGGAATATAGAAAATTTTGCATATTCAAAACTTCTGGAAAAGTATCCAAATCTTTTGATATTTATCCAGACCAGATCTAACACGGAAGTTTCCAAGCAGTGATGAACCTAATAACCAATAGAGCTAAGTAATAATTAGCAGACATAATAAAAAAATATATTGCAATAATAAAACTGTAATAATAAAATAGAAATCCAAGCTTGATCTGGGGAGATGGAAAGAACATTTAAAATCCAAATGTGAGTTCCATAATAAAAGTACTCTATGCCACTCTGTAGTAATGGCTCCAAAAGGTACGGCAGCATCCAAAAGCATGGAGCACTTGGCCTGAGTTTGCATTTTTTAAAGCAGTTGGCAAAAGTCTCCTTGAAGAGCAAGCCCGGTGCTTGGAAACACAGGGGAGTGCTACTGTGGACATCATGCATGGGAGAAAGGTCTGATAGAGGATGGGAACCGACACATCTGAACTGGAGCGATTAGGGGTAAAACCATGGTGGGAGGTGGGACCTTGCAGAACAGGGACAGCAGCCTCTGGATGCAGTCTCCACCGCTGGTGCAGGTTTGGCTGTGTGCTCAGCAGTTGTTGCTGTGGCTCGTAGCAGAGCTCTGCTGGGAGCCCGCAGGAGCTTGGCCCACCGGCGTGGGCTGGGCTGGGCACCCAGCCGGGAGGAGTGGGAGGCTACGTGCTGAGTTCTGCTGTAGAGCCCACATCACACTCACTTTTATTTATTGGTAAGTGGCAGTGGCTGGGTGTAAAATACTGTGAACTTCATTTGCCTTTTACACATATTTTGTTCCCCTGCATGAGCAGGGGACTTTGGCATTAGACAATTACCCCTTTGGGACAGAAGTAATAGTGGGGAGCATGTACCTACACCTCAGCCACTCCAGTTTGTACCTCATTGTGTATTTAGTTCAAGCCACCAAGAAGGGAGGGTTCATGCTAAGGTGCTAGACTGTACAGTGTCTAAATTATAATGGCTGAGGCTCAGACACAAGTTCCCTCCTGTTGACTTTGTTGTCAGGAGACTGTAGCCCAGCAGACGGGTGGTAACAAACAGCTGGGAGGCAATAACAACATTTACCCAATGAATGTGAATGAGAGCCCTACTTTATTTAAAGTTGCTGTCTGCTGACATCAGTACAATGCCATAAGGCAGTGACTCCTGCAGAGGTTTCAGATCTGATGTGGGTAAGTGGAGCTTGCACAGGTCCATCTTTCAGTCCATGCTGAGATGTCACTGGGCTTTAGCATCTTGCTTGCAGGGAGCACCTCACCGGCCCAGGGCCCTGCATCTCACCAACAGTGTTCTTCAGTTTTTCTCATCAGTATGTTGGGACCGTGAGTTGGTCAAAATGTCAACTGACAAAAAGGAGACCAAGATTTGGTTCATCAGTTAACACAAATCAGTGAAGGGCTTTGGATCTACCAACATTTTTAGTGTAGTGTATAAGACCTGTTAGATCAGTACTGCTCTCTGGCCACTTTCCCTATTAATACTTTGACCTCCAAGAGTGCAATAGTGCAAAGGATTTTAAGCACATGCTCAAATGTCAAGACAGTCCAAGGGAGCTAAGAAAATGCTTAAATATTTCCACAAATATGTGGTTTGGCATCATCCTACAGCCTTAGTTTTATTCACATAGTGTGATGGGAGGCAGATTGATTTTGTCCTTATACAGTGTTCATGAGAAAAGACTGGATTTTGAAAATATGATGGTTGGCGATGTGGATGGAGTCCTGGAGTTACCTGGAGATGGGTACATACAAAGTGAATGCATTAAAAATGATTTCTGTGACAACCAATTGCCCTTCAGAATGGAAGGCTTACTTAATTATTAAAAGACATGCAAGCCAGCAGTAACAGAAAATAGCTATACATGTATATATAGCATGGACATGAGCTACATAATTTATAGCCCTGATGTTTGGAAAGATTGGAGTGTTCAGCTCAGAGACTTTGGACTGACTCCCTGGCATGTCAGTGGAGCCTGTTCCTCGATGTTGTGGGCTGTCCTGTTTGGCCATCTCTTGAGTTTGGGCTCAGTGATTACCCAGGGATAGACCATAATCTTATAGGGACAGGATGAGACTTTCTGCACACGGAGACGAGGCCAAGCAATTTTATATCTGCAGCCATAGCTGGCATGAAACCTTAGGTTTCCCTTTGGGATGAGTGAAAGAGAAAGAAAAAATTCAGCTAGGTACTTTGGTTGTAAAGAGGCCTTCTCTCCTAACTACACCAACCACTGCCTCCTTCAGCACCAGTGCTATAGTACTGTAACGAGAGAAGCAGTTACTGAGTAAGTTTAGTGCTGTCTGCATTTTTCCAGCAAGCCAAATGTTTTTTCTGGCTGCATGGTAAATAAAGGTTGGAAGTATACCAAGCGAAGAAAAGTGTGTGTTATCTCCAGAAAGAGTATTTGTAAGTCTGTAACAGGTCTTCATTTTGACTATTCTCTATAAATTTAAGATCGTAAGTACTGAAGTACTGAAATATTCTAGTTTCCCCAATAACACAAGTCAGTTAAAATGATTCAATGATTTTGTCTTCCTTTAGCCACTTGCAGGCTTCAAGAAGAAAACAACTGGAATTCTTCTCAATGCAAAATCGTGTCATGTAATTTAGTGGCTAAATCTGATATATATTTATTAGTTTAGGAACTGATTTATTGCATTTTTTTTTACCATAAGCTCTACAGGTATTCAAAGTCTTCCTCGACATTTCTCCATTTTGTGCAACCACCTGAGCTGGGCAGGGGTGACGTTGTCTTGTGCACATTTCTGTTACGTTGGCCAAAGTGCCCAAAGTAAACACACTTTCTTCTGGCTTATGTTTCATTACCTTCCTGAGCTGACCTTCTGGAGACATCTGTTTAAGTGAACTTGAGCCAATGAAACACCAGGCAACAGACTGAAAATCTTGCTTTAATTGAGTCATCATGCCAAGTACACGGGAAGCCTGGTGACAATGACAGAGTGCTGTGCAGTGATTTGGAGGGTTAGCTGTTTCACCAGCTCCAGGCACCCCAGGCCCAGATGAACTCACTGAACTTGAGGTACAGAGCCACCCCATATGTGAGCAATAGAATGCAGAGGTTTTGCTGTGCAAGAGGCGTCCAGCCATCTGCTGCGTGCCCAATGGATCTGATGCATCCCACAGCTGTGTGACTGCTCATAGGCAACTGTTGTGTGCCTACGTAGCAGTAATTTTCCCAGAAAATGTGGTATCTCCTGCCTGAAACCGTGTGTGTGTGTGGGGCGGGGGTGGTAGATTCCCATTAAATGGGAGCGTGTATCACCCAAAGGCAGAGGCTTGGCAGATCTCCAGATGCAGAGCCTCAGAAGTTACAAACCAAACTCTGCCAGAGCCCTAGGGGAGCTCTTTTTGAGAAAACAGTGAACAATCAGACTCAAATCCTGAGAAGACTGTTAACCCCTCTGGAGGCAAACCAAAGAAAATGTTCACACCAGCTCTTATGCATAAAACCAGGGTTTTGGTGTTATTCTACTGGCAGTGTAGCCAGCTGCCTGGCTGGAAAAGTAGATGAAGAAGGAGCTCTGCATCTTTGTTTTCTCATGCAAGTTTTGTTTCCAGAATTGCGGTGATAATAGGAACATCTTCAAAACCTCTGCTGAAACCAAGGACTATATAGGCAGAAATTAAGCACAGCTGTGCCTAGTAAACAGTATTTAATAACAGCTCTATAAGACTCCATGAATTGGGATCTTTTTATAAGTGATGCTGCAGCCATGTATGGGACTAATTTAGAGAAACGGATGCAGGACACATGTGGCTGCCCAGCACTCATGATAGACATGGTAGATTTTGTAATCCCCTGTACGTTCCTGATATTTCTTTTTCTTTCCTTAGGCTTCTTACATTTGTTCACTGCATACACACACATACCCTCTTAGACTGAAGTGCTGTCTCTGCTGAACCTAATGGCAATTTTGCCAATGACTTTTGTGGGACTGAGATTTAATACCTGGTGTATGAAATACTTTCATACCTGGTGTATAAAATAGTTTCATACTCTGTAGACTCTCTCACTTTGATATATTGGAAAATGAGCAACATTTACTGTCTCTGAGAACTAAGACTGCCACGTTTTCTAGGTATGGTCTAGAGTTAGCATGCAGGCTATAATTAAAAAAAACCCCATGATGCACTGATCACCAAAGAAGCATTTGTTTATTTTGCCTACAGTGCAAGTTGGCCATTTCAATATTGGTCTATCTATAATTGCATTAATATAAATAAAGCTGGAGTGTCTGTGTTTTACCCAACTGAGGGCTACACTTAAGTTTTAGCAGAGCCAGAGGGATGAATCTAATTTGTTTAACAGATCAGTCAGATCGCAACTGGCCTTGTAATACAAAGGTGATAACCAGAGATGCCAAAAAGAGCTAGCCACCTACAGACTCGGATCAAACGGGACCTTCTACATGGGGCCCTGTGGTGCACCAATGACACCTGCGCTTCAAAGGCAACCCACAGAAGAAAAGTGAGCCCGTGACCTTTGGTTCTTCACAACAAATAAAGAAGCCAAAGAGACAGCTGTTGGGCTTTCTTAACTCCATTTGATATTATATTAGGAATACGCAAGTCATTAGACCCTGAACTGGCAGGATTTGCTGTTTCTCTGTTTTGTCTAGAAGCCCTCCTGGAGGAATTCTTCTGGATTTAGAGCTTTCTCGCGTTTTCTGAAGGGCCAGGTGTACCCGGGAAGGGCTGTGATGGTAGGGCATACACTTTCAGCAGCAGTGCGCTTCTGGACCCGTGCACAGGTGAAACAAGTTGAGCCAGTAAAGCACCGCCCTGCTGGTGCTTCTGGCCCCAGTGCACCAGGCATAGATGGAGGTCAGCTCTCTGACTGGTTTCATGTCCCCGACAGACATTGCTGAGTCAACAAAGCTCTGCTGGTGGACTTGGCCAAAGTCATTTTGCCGTTCTCCTGCAAGGCATTTGAGTTACACAGGTAATGACAAAACCAAAAGAAACAGTAAACCATAAACGCTCTGACTAAGAAATGCCTGTTCCTGACTATGTTTACTTGCACTTCCCTACCTGTGTCCCTGTGACATTATAATCCTGCCAGTTCTCTGGTGTCCACAGAGTGTTTTGGGGAACAGAAGTGATAAGACTCAAGCTTCTAATGCAAGTAAAAGAAAAAGGAAATCTATAAATATGTGTAAACTTAAAATTTATAAACTATAAATGGAAAAATAGGCAAAAGCCTATTGCATCTTTCCTCCTCTGGCATCTTTAACAATATCAGGGCAGAGCAGCTTTAATGTACGCCAGGACTATCCACACTGTGGGCACCAATCCAGACCCCAGCCACACATTAATTTTGTTCTGACCTAAGTAGGTGTCCCAGTTCTGCTTGTCTGCAGGAGGGGCTGTATTTCTTGCTGCTACCACCACCAGTGATGTTACTGGCTCTTGCAGCGCCGTCGTCCTTGCTCACCCACTGCTTATGCTCCTGATCCTCCACCCTTCCTTCAGCTTTGCAGCTACTGCAGTACCCCAGCACCATGCAGGGGCTGGCACTGGAGAACTCGCCCTGCTAGCAGTAATGCAGCAAGGAAAGGAAAGGCTGAGGGAACTGAGGCTGTTTAGCCTGGAGAAATTTATAAACTATAAATGGAAAAATAGGCAAAAGCCTATTGCATCTTTCCTCCTCTGGCATCTTTAACAATATCAGGGCAGAGCAGCTTTAATGTACGCCAGGACTATCCACACTGTGGGCACCAATCCAGACCCCAGCCACACATTAATTTTGTTCTGACCTAAGTAGGTGTCCCAGTTCTGCTTGTCTGCAGGAAGGGCTGTATTTCTTGCTGCTACCACCACCAGTGATGTTACTGGCTCTTGCAGCGCCGTCGTCCTTGCTCACCCACTGCTTATGCTCCTGATCCTCCACCCTTCCTTCAGCTTTGCAGCTACTGCAGTACCCCAGCACCATGCAGGGGCTGGCACTGGAGAACTCGCCCTGCTAGCAGTAATGCAGCAAGGAAAGGCAAGAAGAAAAAGGATATTCACAACCTGAGTCAGCACATCCTTCTTGCTTGCCGTCCATCTGCACAAACCATTGCTGAAGGATGACAGGGGTGGGATCGAGTGCTCAGCAAGGGCAGGGGGGGTAGGACTGATCAGGATATAGCCCAGGAAAGAAATCCTGAGGAAACTGCAGCCTTGGGTCTCTCAGAAAGGAGCATGTGAGGGCATGCAGTCTTGCCAACCAGGACCGCTGCTCGTTTTCACATGAGCAGCCAGTTTAGGGGTCAGTTTTCTCATAGTTTTCCCTATGGCAATAGCAGTGAATGCATCCTGAGTGCTGAGGAGCTGCAGCATTAGTCGCTGTCTCTTCCTTGACGAAAATACTAATGTGTGACCTGCATACTAGAGAGGAATTGGCAATTTTAGATCATTACTGAGGAAAAACATGGCAGAGTTTAACTTTTCTTACCATAGCGCTAGTGTCTCCTGAAGCAGCGAAGGAATAAAAGGCTTGACACCGCACTGAATCCACTTTTGTCTTAGCAGGGTACTGGCTGCATCTGTTTGAAAGGCTTGCATTGTATCACTGTTCTTTGTTATCAGGTTTCCCATGGTGGTCAGTGTTACATATCTTACATTGTTTGAGCTAATTAAGCCGGGGAATCAGGGAAAGCACATTTCCGGTGGGGATTTATTGCCAAAAGATATTTCAGCTGAAGGGGAAAAAAGGAAATCTCCTTTTATGTCCAGCATTCCTGAGCTGTTTCATAATATTCAGCGTTCAGCTTAATGGAAATAAACTGACAATAATGTCAAGAAGTTTGAACTTGAGTAGTTTTCCTCTGTTTTGCTGAATTTAAAAGTACTGTAAGGAAAGTAAGGGATCTGTGTAGCCACAATAATAAAAATATTTGAATCATCTTGGTTGGAAACAGTTAGACGTGTTTGTTAATAATCTACACACAAATGATTGTTCTCAAGGTGCTTTGTGCTGCTCTATTATTTGCACCTGCTTTTATGTTTCTTTGCAAAAGAAATGCAAGTGGCAGTGTTTTAAGTCTTCACTGGTATCTATTTAGGATGCCGGCAGAGGCAGAGGGGCACAGTTTGCTATTGTCTGCACCCAGCGTGGTTGTTCACAACAGCATGAAGGGGTGCTCAAAGCGGCCGGCATCAGGACGGGCTGAGCCCTGCGTCTGTGCCTGGCACATCAGCGCCAGAGCACATTTTCCAACACCTTCAGCTGCCTGGCAAGTGCTGCCTGCGGGGCAGAGCCTTGACTGCAACATGGTTGTCAGCCCAGCCAAAAAGGGAAACTCTGCTTTTACGTATAGGATGTTGTATATAGGTTCATTGTTAGGAAATCCTGTGTGTGAACAAAGCCCTGCTTTTCTTCCAGATAATGTTAATAACCACCATAGATGGGGTTGGTGATGATGACAGTTTCTTCATTTTCACCAGTAGGTCTAAAAGGCTTTGCTGAAAGAAGTGAGGATGATTATCCTCTGCCTGCCAAGGGAAACCTGAGCAACTGGGGAGCACTATTGATTATTAAAGGCATCCAGTGTTTTGGATGAGAAGGCCCTGTTTTCAACTTTGTGTAACTTTTGTCAAGCTTTGGCTGTTCAGCATGAAATTGTCTTCAGATGTCTTCTGAAGCATGGTTTGTTGTTTTCTGGGTTTTCGTTTTGTTTTTTTTGTTTGATAGGTAGTTTCAGCTGAAACATTTCAGTTCTCCCAAACATAATGAAAAAAAGGGTTTTCACCCATGGAAAAAGAAAAGGCTCACAACTGTATCTTTAGGAAGCATTGGCAGTACCCCTCATCTGAAGCAGGGACTGAAAGTCTGATGTCGCTATTCTGTCAAAGAAAATTTACCTAATTTCTAAGCCTCTGAGAAGTTGCAGTTTGCACATGCTTGCCACAGAGGAGAGTGTTTTAGCCAAACTCCCCTCATATTTGGCCTGCAGTGAGCAGGCTAGAGTGCAACCTATCATTGCTATCAGTTTATCCTTTAGGTCAAGTGAGAAGAGTCTCGGATAGAAGAGATTCCAGCTTTGCTGATAACGCGTACAGGTGTCATTGTGAAGCTGAATGATAACACTTCAGTCTTTCTTAATTTTTTTTTTTCAAAATAGGAAATTACATGCCAAAACAGTTAAAAAGATTGTGTTAAGATGGAAAAATCAGAGGCTTAAAGTCAAATAGGAAGAATTCCACAATTAAGGTTCCCTTTGTAATCCCATGCCAGTCCCTTTGTGCAGATTTTATTATTATGATCCATCTTTAATTAAATGATGATGCTAATTTTTTTCCCTAAGTCCCCATCCTCATGTAGTGCACAGGATGATTCTGCTGTTAAAATTAATGAAGACTGTATTATGAAGAAAGCCCTTGGCTGTAGGGTTCTCACCCCAAGTGCTCCTGTAGCTGGAAGAGGTGCAGCCCATGAGGCAGCAGGTTACAAGAAGGGAGAAGATTACATGGTGCCTTAGGAATTTGACTACCGGATGGCATATATGCTCCTGCCACTGCATACGTATATGATGCTGACCAAGTCACTTAAAGCAGGTTTTTCACTGGTGGATGCTAAATGCAAATCTGTTGCTTCCAGGGTGCCTGCTTCAGCACCCAGAGGCTCCTGACCCTGCTGCTGCTTTTCCCAGGTGAGACAACGGGTAAGCAGTGCTGCAGGAGGGGATCTTCACCAGCAGGCCAGAGGTCCCTGCTCAGTTTCCTTATGTTTTTTCCTGAAAGTAAATGAGCTAGACTAAAGTGCAGAGCAGATGGATACCGAGCTTGCATTCAGATAAGCATGACACGTGTAACAAGTGTTTGTGGGTAGAAACCCTCCCTGGTGCATGCAGTAAACCTTGGGAGGGAAGGAGGTTGGGAGAATGGTAGTGTGGAGCTTGCTGCAATGCTTCCTTCTATGGTTGGACTGAAAAAGAGATCACATGGATAGGCCCTTCAAGTGACCTGCTGAGCTGATAGAAAATAGGAGGACAAGGCATCTGAAAGCGCCCCTGGAGATCGGGAGAAAGATGAGTGGTACATAAGGAACACAAACTCTGTGAAATCAAACCATTAAAGAAACATCTCTGAGCTGGTCATCTTCTCTAACCTCCTTTCCACTATGAGGAAAGGCAAGGCAAGAGGAAGGGGAAGGAGGGAAAGAGCACTGAATATTTTCTTTTATTCCGCAGAAGTTCAGGTGCTGAACTTGTTACAAAATTTATAATGTACAAAAAGGATGTCCTAATGTTTTCAGACTGTTTCTCCCCTCAATCTCCAGTCCCCACTCCTATTATATTGAAGTCCATTAAGAGTCTGGTGATGAGTGCCAGACACTTGGAGAATGAGCAGCAGAGGCAGTAACGCTGTCTTCTCTCGGCAGCATCTGGGTGAGCGAGAAAATAGTGTCCTTATGGCCTCCCCTGGTGCAGCAATCTGAGCGCCGAGAGCAGAGCAACCTCCTGGGCTGAGACCAAAGGAGGAGCAGCAGCAGCGTGGCGTTTTCCTGAGGCCATGGTTTGAGACGGAGTTGCTGCAGCCTTAATAGAGGCTGCAACAGCCATGGCAAACGTGACCTGCTCCATTATTGGATTGTGTGGTGCTGTTTTGCTTTTGCGTTTAATATTGGTAATTATGCAATTTCTAGACAACTTCCCTGTCATAACCAGGGCAGCAACGCTGACAAAACAGGCTTTAAATAAGCACTTGTCAAAGTAACAGCTATTTTTGTTTGCCCTATTTAGCACTGTGTTTAAGGTCTACAGTGGAAATCTCAGACAATTTTAAATACATGGTGCAGTTACTTTATCACTGCATCACAATATTCAAAATCCCTGAAGCTTGGAAAATAAAAGTGTTTTGACAGAACCTTTTGGTGGTTCCTGCCTGCCCATAAAGGTCATAGCTTTTGCAAGACCTGCTTGAAAGCCAGGAAGCGCAGACAACCTTAGGGTTCATGAGCCCTTCTTCAGGCTGTAAGGACTGTTGGGCAGAAAAGATTCAATATCCTGCTTTTTCCCATCTCTGAGACTTCTGGAGGGTTCTCCAGAGGAGAAGAAAGAACAAAAACACCAACGCAAGACTTAGCAGTCCTGCTGTTCCTCAGGTAAGAACCAAACAGAAAGAAATCTCAAAGCCTCTTTGTTCATAATTAAGAAAAGACAAGAAATCCTTTTTCCCTTCCTTCATGAGCCCTGTCTGAGGCAATGGTCTCCAGGCTCCTCAGGCACTGGGCTGCCTTGTTTGCCCGATGCTGGGAGCCCGGAGCACAGGTACAACTTCAGCACACAGCGAGAGGTTTCTTACCCAAGGTGCTGTGAAGGGGCAACTGCAAGGCCTCACCTGACCATGCAGCAAAGCAGGGATGTGCACAACACAAAACAAGTGGAGGGTCGCTCTTCAGGTAGGGAAAGGGAGGCTAGACGGCTAGTGACACGAGTGTGACAGTCATTGAGGGGTGCTTCCTTTAGGAAATAAAACCACCAGCCAAGCACAAAAGGATTGCAGAGTAACACGTGGGAGCAATTGCATACTGGTTTATTTAGGCTATTGCTTTTTTTTTCCCCCTCCGTCTCCAGACTATGGACTTCCTAGCCTGTCTATTCCCGGGAAGTTTATGATGTGTTTCCAGAGAGTTTCTGGAGCCCTGCTAGGACAGTAGCCTCATACAGTTACCTTAAAAAAGCTCTGGGGAGGAGGAAAAGGGTTCAGGAGGATCCTTGCTACCTTTATGCAGAGGACAACAGGAGTAACAGCATTTGGGGGTCCTGTGTTTTGAGCAACACCTTTGCCTTCCCCTCCTTCTCATCTCTACTAGCGGATGCCAGAGAGACAGCCAAAGCAAACATAACACATGGGAAATGGTCTGTAAATCTAAAACAAAAGAGGTTTTCTTTTATCAGCTGTTTCCTGTTGTCAAAGAATAAATTATTGCTTTAACCGTGGTTTTTTTTAGTGCAGTGTGCATAGAAACATGGTAAATTATTTAACTTTTGAGTAGAATTGAATTTTATTACATGTATAAAATAATCCTGGTATTAAAATAATATCATCTATGTCTATTTGTCTCCATTGCATTCCCTCTCTTCTGTGGTGCAGGGGATAAAAAAAGATAAGTCAGTAGCTTAGCAGGTTAGGCAAAAAATGCTTTAAATTATCATAATTTAATGGCACCTGCCTTATTCCACCAAGCCTGTTCTGCTCCGCTGCTGGAAGCGTGCAGAGAGGCTGGTGCGGATGCAGGGTGACCCCGCGTTCCCGGAAATCCCCGGCTGCTTTGCTGCAGCTCTCTATCTCCTGACTCCTAAATGAGCTCCTGCAGCACCGGTCACCCACCGCTCCAGAGGGTGAGCTAAGAAGCCAAAAATAACCTCTTTTCTGATAATACAGGGCTCTGCTTATAAAAGCGACATTCTGGCATCCCAGATAAGATGTACACAGCCTCCTCTGGTTACGTTTTCAGCCTCCCGAACCTTTCTCTGCCAGGCGGAAGGGCTCATGCGGCGCTTTTCCTTATATGCGGGTGCTGCTGAAAATGCCTTTCCAGGAGATGCTATCAGTGGGATTGGACGGGTCTGATGAAATCGTGGTCGCCAGGACGAGGACTGTGAAGCGGGGCGGGTTTGCTTTGCTCAGCGCAGCACTGACAGGCATGACCAGGGCCATGTTACGGAACAGCCCAGAGCTACAAGGGGTGAGCAGCCCCCTGGTGAAGACAAGGGTGTTTCCAAGCTGTGTCTCAGGGCCTGGTGTGGGTACGGGGGCAATGGGAAGCACTTGCTGCTGCCCCACCTGCAGGTCCAGGTTTTATAGCATTTGGGTGAGGAAGGGGGTGAGCTGTGAGAAAAGCAGATAGTCCCCAAAAAATGCGGGAACCACAGGTTTACTGGGCTGAAATCCCTGGCCTAGGGAGGCAGACATGATCTCTGAGATGTGATAATCACGCTGTCTGACAAGCGTTAAGATATATTCAGCTTGGATGAATTGCTGGCTGTAGATACATCATGAGCAGGCCCTGGCTTTTGGAGCACTGACGAGGGTGTATTTTGTAGGCAGAGTGCCGTGCTCCCCTTCGGCACCTGTATTTGTATTTATATGAAACTCTGATACTTGTGCACGGATACCCCATCTAACATCACCGGCCAGGCAGGGGCACTTCTCTGAGTCCCGACTAGATCATTTCTGAGTGAGAAGGGATACAGAGCCTGGTTATGTGAGAATATAATAACTATATTCCAGAGTAGGGAAAACAGTGGGCAACCTGGGGTAGACAATGCCTTCCTTCAGTAACCAGGTCAGGCCTGCACCCTGGGATTAGGTACTCTGCCTCCAGAAATGGTGCTAATTAGGAAACAATCGGGAAAGTGGAATTTCCTGCTACTCTGGCAGCTCCTTCGCTTGCCACGAGAGCCTTCACACTTTGCCTGGCACGCTGAAAACAGACACTAGCACAGCCTGTCCCCTCCATTGTACCTTTACGGGGGAAAAAACTGGGAAATGTGCTGTAGTACTCTCTGGGGAAACCTGTCGCAGTCGTGTGAAACATGGCTCGCCTGTGCTGCTTCAGCACTCATCTCTCTTAGGTCAGAAACTGCCATGGCATCATCATACAGCTGAAGTGCTGCAGAATATTCTGGACAAGATGAAGGTGTTTTAATTGTATGCTGACACTTGATTTTTAGCTGAGGGATTTAGCATAGGTTTGCATACATGATGTTAAATTCTAGTGTAAATAAGGCATAGATATAAGCTGATAACCACATTCTAGGATAAAATATGACTAGAAACACTGGTGCTTTAAGATTTGAAAATCATGTAGTCTAGCAAGCATGAGTTAGGACATAGTCAGCCTGCCTAAAGTATTAGCAGCAGACATATCTTGAACAGACCCCTACTTTTGGAGTATTTACGAGGTAGGAAGCTATTTTTGTGGAGCAACATACTCTTGGTCATGAAAACAATGCACCCAAATCTGATTCTTTAGGATGTGTGATCCTCTGATTTCCATCAGAACAGCCCAGGAAAAACCAGGGTAAGCAGCAAGCTTGTCTGAAATACAGCTGTCCCATTTTAACTCAGAAGTATGTTATTGGAGGTCTCACTTCTTAGAGGCGAGGAGCTTACAACACAGCTGGATGGTCTGCCAGGACTCCGATTAGCTGTGTGAGATGCTTCCCTACCTCAAGTGATGGCCCATCCAACAGTTTTTGTTTGAAATTTCAGCAGGGGTGGATTTCTGAAGCCCACCGAAAGCCGTGCTCGAGGTGAAAGGGTCTGTTTAATGCTGCTACTGGAGCGTGTTGGTCATCAGAGCGCCGATGTTCACAGTGCAACGCCACCATTTCCTGAGGGTTGGGGCAGGTGTTTAAGCAGGGTGATGGGCACCAATGCTGTGTTTATGGGGGTTGGAATAACAATGTGTGTGGCTCCGGTGTCATTAAATAAGCAGGCCTAGAGACATTAAGAAGCATTTTGCTGCTTCTGAGTTTGTTTCACATGTTTTTGGCTCAGAAAGGCTCCTATTTCTTTCTACTTGTATCAACCCATGAGCACTAATAGGAGATAGGAGTCTAAATGCTCTGTTGGGTCTGGGCCTGCAGTACCTGTCAGATGTGTATCTTGGATATTTTTGCTTTTCATTGATTTTCCCTTTCTTTCCCCTAGGATTTCTTTGGAAGTGGGATCTTCTCAAATCCTGCGTGTGCTGTGCTCAGGAGGGAAGAGTGTTGCAGATGTTGCAACGGGAGCAGGTGGGGAAGGACTCGGTGGTTCCCCTCTACCTCCTTGCAGTGGTGTTGATCTGACCAGCAAAATCAACGGGAGTCCCCACACCTTCAGGAAAATCACCCTGATTTTTTTTAACCACAAGGTGAGTCTGCTGATTCCCGTGACTCACGCAGGTCCCACCAGCCTGCAAGCTTGTAATCCCAGTGCTTCTTACAATAGATGCAGCCAGATGTGTATACAGGGAAGCTCTTCATAGGTACTGTGCATCAATGACCAAGGAGAAGAGGTGTTTTTACTAGATCAGCTAAAGAAGAAAAGTTTTTCTCCTCCTTCCCTAACACACTTTTATGACACGTTTTTCCTTCTCCTGCCTGTGCCTGAAATCCCTATGTCTTATCACAAGTGAAAAGGGAGCCCCTTGTAAAACATTTATAAACTTTGTAAATGTTATCTTAAGCTTTTTTTCCAGGAGGCATGTCATCAAATGCATGGAACTGTATAAAACCTCTGAGGGAGCTGAAGGCTGAAGGTGGGACTGAGTCTTGACTTGAGATATTAGACACTTATTGATGATATTTATCACTTCACAGCACAGAGAGGAAATGCTAAGTAAAAATTCTTATTTTTTAATAAGGGAATGTCTAGACTCCATTCTTTCTAGTCCTGAATCTAATAATATAACATCAGCTGCTTGTTCTTGGCAGTTATGTCCTCCCCTAAAACAACATATGTATAGCTCTGCAACCTCTTAAAAAACAATGGGCCGAAGAAGTTATTGAATCAGCCTGAGTGCTGTGGTTTTAACTGGGGATCCTTTCAGTTAAATGAGAATGCACCAGGGTTTGTGGTTCCCCCAAGGAGCAAGACGCCAGGGAAACAATCTGCTCAGGACTGCGCAGACTGGGAGGGAGAGCTCGGGAGACTTGCGAAAATGGAAAACAAGAGCTAGAATCTCTCTCCTTCCCTCTTGAGCCACGTTTTTGTTTCAAAGGCGGTACTATCCTTTCTCAAGCGGGTGTTTAGAGTCTGGTTTGAAACAATTATGATCACTCACACAAAGCACTTTATTTTGCATTTAAGACTGTGTAGCAATAGTGATTGAGAATTCATGTCTCCCAGGCATGGGGTAAATGAGTGCAAATAAAACATCTCACCACTGCTGTTCAAAGATGTGGTCTTTTATTTATTTTCACAAGGGTAGAGTGTCACGTTATTTTTTAGGGTGTCTTCATCTTGCGAGGTTACTGTGTGCAAAATTCAGGAAGGCTTTTGTTGCAGGGCTAGGATCAGCCCTAACACTGCAGTGAACTGGTGCATGAGCTGCCACAATACTTCTACTTAGTGTAAGTATATGTGCTACTGGCAGCACGTAAAGGATTGGTCTCTAGACCCCATTCTGAGCAAGGTCAGCCTGACAAATGAACAGAGTCTCCTTGCATGTTAAATGCTAATCAAAAAGAAGGGAAATAAATATTTCAGCCCATCTCAGGTATAATACGCAAAAAATTGACATACTAGGCAAAACCTTGAGGTCTCAATTCCTGAGCTGTAGCGGAGAGCTAATTGAGAAGCCTTGCAAGCTTGTCGGTATTTTCTTCCTGCCAGGCTGGCTGTGTGCCACATGTGGTACAAGGCAGGGCAACCTGAAGGCTTGGTCCAAAGAGCTGATGTTACCTGCTACCGAGGTGTGCAGCACAGTTGTGCTGCGCACCCACTACCCTCTGCACTGAGCACCAGCACAGGGAAAGGGCAGACCCATGGCTCTGCTCCTTGTCCCCTTTCCCCATCCACACCCCAATACTCCTGGAAACATTGTCCTCAGCAGCTTTCCCTCTCTCCTGGGCTGTGACAGCCTGGAGGAAGCAAGGCAGGGACTGTGGCTTTCTTCCAGAAAATGTTTTCCTTAGGTTTCCTTCCCTTCTGCAGGTGGGATCCTTTCAGCCTAATCCATCTCCGCAAAAGGTGGCTGTTGGACCCAAAGAAGAAAAAAAAAAAGATGATCTGTTAGCTCTTGGGCCAAAAATAGGTATTTGGTGACAGCTCCTCAAATTCCTCCAAGGGGCAAATAAATGCTGACAAGCCTTCTCTTTCCCTCCACCGTATTTACTGACCTGACCAAATTTCATGGCTATTAAACACAGGCAGGCCAAAAATAGGTATTTGGTGACAGCTCCTCAAATTCCTCCAAGGGGCAAATAAATGCTCCACTGACAAGCCTTCTCTTTCCCTCCACCGTATTTACTGACCAGCCAAAATTTCATGGCTATTAAACACAGGCATTTATGAAACGGAAAGGTCAGCTCACCTAGCGCTTTCTGCAAGCCATCTTAATGTCTTGATGACATCAGAAGAGGATGCTGTTAGATGGAAGCTTCTTTTGGCATGGACTGGAGGGGTGAGGCCTTTTCTTTCCAGCGATTGGTGATTTTTGCCAGAGAATGTATTGCTTGCCTCTCAGTCCCATGCTGTGGCTTTTTATTTTTAGTCTGGATGTTGGCTATTTGCAATCATGATTGCAGTCTCTCAGAGCACTGCTTTGGGTGACATTCATCTGGAGAATGTTGAAACATCGGGGAAATAATTATAAGCAGCAGCTGCAAGACATTTTTCACCCCAAAGGCCACAGAAAAAAGCCAGCACAACTTTGAACCATGAGGGTTCAGCTGAGGATAGGAGCCAACTCCTTCATCAAGCTAGCACAAATCCCACGAGCAGACAGATCTGTGCAGTGTGGCGATTTCTGAGTAAATAGAGTTAGTCTTGATCTGCTATCTCAACAGCAGATTTGAACTGGGATCAACTGGGCGTGACAACGGGCTGGGTGCACCTCCCCTGCCAAACTACCCTCTGTGGCTGGAGCAGCACCATGGCTTTGCAAAGCCATGGTAGTTCTCCTGGTGTCATAGCCTGGACCCAGCACAGATGGGAGCTGCTACATCCTCCCAAGGAACAGGAGTAGTGAAACTGCAGTTGTGCCTGAAATTTTCTCTACTCTGTTTCCATCCATGTGGGTGCTGGTGGGAGGGAAGAGAGCTGGCTTGAGCTACTTGGCAGTCTTCTGGCATCAGGAGTGTTCCTTCCTGGCAAACTGGATGTTATTCCTCTGCTGCTGCAGAGTCACAGATAGCCCACCACGATTCAAAATGAGCAGGGCAACCTCTGTGCTGGGACTGAGAGGTGCCACCCAGATGTCCACTTAAACCAGGTTTTGAACTTAGCACTGGAGAAAAATTTGGGTTGGAAAGGACCTTCTTGTCCAGTCCCTTGCTCAAAGCAGGACTAACTTCAAAGTGAGAGCAGGTCTGAATGGTCTGTGTTGGGATGCAAGGGCTGCTGCACGCTTGCCTGTGAGCCGTGGGAGGCGAGGGCTGCCTCGCCCACCTCTGCCACAGGCAGGCCACTGAATGACAGAAACAGGATGTGTTTGGATTCACCTTGGAAAAATACTTGTTAATTTGGGTACCACAAAGTCTAGAAAAACACTTTGCCAGGGCCTTACCTGGCTCTTGCATTATCATAGTCCTCTTTGCCTGGCTACCGTTCAAATCATACCCACCAAAGCTTTGTTGTTGCTACTCAGATTAAAGCCCAATAACGAAGGACCAAGCTACCTGATCGACCTACCATGTCTCCCTGTTCTGCTGAGGCTGTTGAGACCTGCAGAGCAGGATCTGGGGCCACGCACGCAGTAAAAAGGAAACTTGATGGAACCTGAGATGGCTGCAGCCCTCTCAGCCTACTTGGGGGTTTACAA
This sequence comes from Aptenodytes forsteri, assembly GCF_000699145.1. NCBI lineage: Eukaryota > Metazoa > Chordata > Aves > Sphenisciformes > Spheniscidae > Aptenodytes > Aptenodytes forsteri. The sequence goes on from NW_008794010.1 coordinate 1,253,493, forward strand.
GTCAAGCTGGCATTAAAAGATGCATGTAGCTTAAAGGCCTTTTTTTTTGTTTTTCAGTTTAAGGATGTGTATAGCTAGCTAGTTAGTCAGCTATCCGTCCAGCCATCCCAGGCTGTTATTTTTCACAAAGACCCAGACATATGTATTTATACACGTACATACATACATACATATGTCAGCATTTTTTGTAACCTAGCATTTATAGGATGCAAGACACCTCCCAAAGCTAAATCCGACATAATAAACCATCTATACATTCAGAAACATTCATGGTATACATTAGAATATGCATAAAGGCTTTTGCTATTTCTGTTGTTGAAAGTGAAGTTCAGTCCACATTAGTCTGATGGCACTATTTTGCACTCACCCATGGGCTTTTGTGCTGCACATGCTTTGCTCTGAACCGCTGTAGGATTCTTTCCCACTCATTGGTATCAACTGCAGGAGAACTTGGAGTGCTGGGGTGAATGGGGGGAATTGCAGATGAAGGCACTGAAGCTTTACTGGCACTCAGGCAATCTCGTCTCTGTCTCCCCTAAAGCAATCAGGTCCCAGCTTGAGCTAAAGCATAGCCGTGCAAGCAAGTACAGGTTCAAAGTGCAAATAAATACGTGCTTGAGGGCTCCCTGTGGGGATGGAAGGTGAGCAAAAACAAAGGTAGAGACATGGTAAACATACCCAGCCTGTCTGGAAAGAAGAACAGGTTTGCATAGGATGGGGACCTGGGAGAACATATCACCATTCTGCTTTCTGAACTCTGGCAAGTCATCTGAGTTTCCATCCTTCTTACAGACAAAAAACATATATCTAATTGAGACGGGAGGGAGGTTTATAAAATTAATATTTGTTAAGTATTTTGACTTAGACATAGCCTAATTCACTCATCTCGGAGGCTTTCACCAAGGTGCAGGAGGAAGATTGTGTTAATGTCAGTGGATGAGAAACTACCACTCACATCAAATCTAGACTCTTCTTCTGAATCTTATGTGTTGTCTGTATGTGTATACACACACACACACACACACACACACACACACACACACACTCTCTCTCATGCATATGTATCTGGTCTCCTAACAGCAGGCACATGGCATCAAAAGGACAGTGAACAAACTGGGAAGGGGAATGATGTTGCTGTGGGTAAACTAAGGCTTCCGTGGGGTGAAAATGGATATTTTCAGTTTTTCCAGATGTAGGTCCATTCAAAAAAGCACAAAAGAAGAGTAGTCATTTGAGATTAACAAGTTTTTCTATAGAGACAGATGGGTCTTGTTATACGATTCCTTTTCAAATGGAGGCTCCAGCGTGAGGACATTTTGGGACCCCAGGTCCTTTGAGGGGGAGATAGAGAGTTCCTGATCAGACCAGCAAGGACTCCCTGTTGCATTCCAATGTTGACTGTGAAAAGCAAAGTGAGTGAAGTTTTGCTTTGCTTGACTGAGCTTTACCATACCAGTTATTGTTTGGAAAAGTAAAGTGATACCTACTACATCTCCTGGGAAAGTGAGAAGCAGCTTGCTTTGGAAGAGACTGCTATTAAAGCAAAGTTCTCAGCTTAGCTCTCTATTTTTGGCTTTATGTATTCACAACTGCTTGAATTTCCCCTGCAATAACAGCTTTGTGATTAAATGACTAGAATAAATGGTTTCAGAGTGTCTGGGGACGTGCAGAAATGTAATTATTCATTTATCGATAGATAGTGAGGTAGGTATTGATTTATATAGGATATTAAATGCTCTGGAGCAGGGGAATGAAATATCATTAGTATTTTAAAAGGTGAAATATTGCCACCTTGTTTTCTACTTTTAAGCACCTGTGGGGAGAATACTACTCTGCTAATGTAAGCCATTTGAATGCTTTGAATTATTTAGGGATCTTCAGTATAGGCTGATGCAAGTGTAAAAGCTTGCCTATGATAAGTCAAATTTGTTAAAAAACCCTACATGTTCTTCCTTACGATCCTTTATTGTTAGTCACCTATGGTACTTGCCTAAAGGAAATACAGCCAAGCAGAGAGTTCAATTAAGAAATCTATCTATCTGTCTACCTACCTATATATCTGTTTGTCTCTCTCTCTCTCCTACTCCATGGATGATATTACAATTGCTAGACATTACATTTTTATAATCTTTATTTCAGGCTAAGCTCTCATAAGCATCCTATGTCAGCCAAAATATGTCATTACCCCTGTTACAGTAGAGCACTAGCTTTATAAAGAGAAGGATGAGAAAATTCAGTTAATACATGAGTGAGTTCCTGCAGAGCAGAAGCAATGAAGCCCAGGGAGGGACTCATCCGTGTGGGTTTCTGATGCCTAATAACAGCCAAGTTCTTGTAGTCAGTCCTTCAGTGGAGAAGCGAAGAGGGTCTCTCTTCTCTACTTAGTCCTTTATTTTCACAAAGCCTGTAGGGATGAGATATTTCTGAAACTTCACCCCTCTGCCAATGTGCCTGAAAACAAAAGGCTTCAAGAGTTACCAGGGGAGACTAACGGACGGGCGCTCAGGCAGGCTGCGTGAGCCTAATTTGTGTAGGAAAGTGGCCTAAAAATGAATCAATAATCCTTGAACCATGTGAGCAAGAGCAACTGTAGCATACCCTAGAGGAGGAGGAGGGCTGCCATGGCATGCGCTTACCCCATCCCATCTTCAAAACACACCAGCACACTTCCTGGTGTGCAGGAAGGTGCACGTGGCCTATGGCCTCCCCAAGGACACCCTGTGACCTGCAGAAGAGGCAGGAGGCGAAGCCAGGGATCTCCAGCACATCCTTCCTTCATTGCATCGTCCTCCCTGCTCACTTGATGGCCTCAGTAACTTCTTCCTCATCCTCCTCTGGCTGTTCCCCTCCGGAGCATTTCCTTTCAAAATTATTGGTAACTCCTAGTAGGGGTTTTCCCCCTTCGCTTTCTTTTTTTTAAGGTTTCCGTGTCTTTTCCAGATCTTCCACAGAGCAGCTATGGTTCACCACAGAGCTTGCTTTGTTGGCAACCTTATGCAATTTTTTATATTTTTTGTTGCTGCAAAACAAACTGCTTCTCATACTTGTGTCCTCTGGTGATGGGTATTTTTCAAATACATTGCTGATGCATTCGGAGGTGTAACGGGAGACATTTCTATCCACATGGCATATTAGCATTGACAGATAGGGGCCACAGCTGCCTACCAACACAAGCGTGTCAGAGCTTTCCTCCTGGACAACATTAATGTTCAGTAAGGCCTCCTTTCATCCCTTTTATCTTTCTCTTCAGGCCTTAAATTAGGGTTGCTCAAAACTTTTTTTTGGCAGAAAGTGGGCTATCAAATACATGCAGGTCTCAAAACACAAAATGTTTGCTTTCTATAGACAATATTCACTGTTTCTCAAGGGGGAAAGAAAACATAGGGCTCAGAGCTAAGATGAAGCGAGTGCCTCCCAGTTTGAAATAAGAATATATGCACAGCTTAAATAACTGTTTTAAGGCCCGATCTGTGCTTCTATTCCCTCCAGTTTTGTCAAATCAGTGCTAACACATCTGGGGACAAACACTGTTGCTCAGGCTGAAGACTGGTGTATTTTCATTTTGTGTAAGGTACTGCCCAACCCGCCCAACCATCAGACTCACAGCCCAAGTTACCTTGTGCCAGCCCAGCTGCGGTAACCAACTTGGACATCGTAAATGCCAGGCAAAGAACATCTTCTTAAACATCTTCTATTAACATGCTTTGTTTTGAGAGCAGCAGCCATGCCTCTGTGCCCTCGAGGAACTGAAGTATGAGAATCCTAACCGTAAGTCAAGTCCCAACGATCCTAAGCTAACCAGCACAAGCTAAATATGAAACATACAGCCCTTTGCACTGTTTTAAATAAATCTGCTTAAAACCACACCCTTGGGGACTATCTACATGAGAAATCTACTTTGCAGCCCATGTGTGAAATGATGGGCTAGTTTTGGCTGAGCTAAACAGGGTCCAACTGCTGTGGGCAAGGGAAGCAAAGCCCTGCAGCACTTTAGGCCACCTCCCATGGGTATGTGGTTTAGGGTGGGACAAAGTGACTGCTGGAGGTCTCTCCCCCTGTTAAGGGAGCTTAGGTGATTTCTTGAAGTCTCTATTTCTTTGTCTAAAGATTGCATCACACAGCCAGGAAGCCATACCCAGTGCTGCATGGGAATACAGGCACTAAATATTGCATGATCAAATACTCAAGATAACATGACTGTGAGCAACTCATGAAGAAAACATGAACTCACGGATGTTCATGAAAACTGTGAAGTTGGCAATTACAAACGAAGACATTCAAGGCACTTGTGTGTCGATCGTAGATCTGTTGTAACCAAATTATAGGGCTGTAACGAGTCAGACTCCTAAGTACAACGTTAATGTTGTTTTTTCACCACTGATTCAAAAACAGCAGTAAACACCATTAATTTCTCTAATGTGTTAGTATACCTTAGGATGTATTGGCTTAGATGACTCCTGAAAATTTTCAGAACAAGATTTGTCTCCATTTTATTTCAAGACCCAATGCATACACACTGAAAATTTTGGCAAAAAGTGAAAAGAAATTGCAGTGAAATATTTTCTCTAGGAATAAAGAGCAAAAGAATTTTGGAATTCTGTTCAAAATGCTCTTGGTGCTGCACATCACCCTTCCAGAAGTAAGATTCCATAAACACTTCCGTGGAAGTTCATTTATTTCAAAACTCATAGTAGTATGTAATTCTCCTTTCAATTTAATGCAGGTGAATATAAAACTATTTTGAGTCACTGTGTAATAGTTGATATATAATATCTCTGTCTATTTACCTAGTAAACACGTTCTCTGGAAACACGAATAACTTCTGTATCTACACTGCACACTAGGTCTCTGTGTACGTTTCGATTCAAATGTTTCCATCTTAACCTTCCTTTTTGTTTGCAAGTCAGTGATACTGATGTTTTCCATTTTCCATCTTTTCCCTTGTTTTAAAGATATGTCAACAGAAAAAAAGTCAGCTCCCTTAATGGATAGTGCAGCTCCATCTCTGATCCAAGTTCATTAATAAAAAATAAAGATTTGTGATTATTTCACATGAATGCCTAACAATACCTTGTATGTGCTACTTTTGCACATAATTAAGAATATGTTTCTCACATCTTGTTTCTTACAGATGCAAATAAAATTCACTTCCTCCTCTCCTGAAAATGTTCTAGAATATACTTTCTTTACACAGGCTACCTTACATTCCTGTGACCTAAATACTCTCCAGAAAGGCACTATGTCTAAGGTCAATGAAACAGGAAAATGAAACCCTGAGAGCAGCCATAGAAACTGCCTTTACACCCACCACTTCTTCCAGCAGCAATGGTTAAGTTTAGCAGCAATCTATTATTAAACAGACCAGGACACTTCAGTCTAGAGAGATGACTGGGGCTAAGGTGGACTATGACAGTGTGCTATAAAACCACAAATGGCTGGAGATGGTATAAACAGAAGGATTATCTGCTGTTCTTGACAGTGAAAATGGGATACTCAGTGAATTAATCAAGGAGTGGATTTAAAACAAATCGAACAAGTCACCAGCAGAGTCTTACGCTGGGAAGTCGTTGCCACAGGATATTTAGATGGCAAAGGTATAAACAGGTTCAAAAGTTTGTTGCATAAATTCAGGGGGTAAGACTGATTAAACATGATAAACATAAATACAACCATGAATGTCAGGGAGAAGATGAACAAAGAATGGGTATTTACTATTTCTCAGCGTTTTACTTGGTGTCCAGTAGCTCAGGGTTTTTTTTTTTGGTTGACCAGGCAGTAAATTTCTAACAAACACATGTAATTAAGGTGTGGAGCTGATTGCTAGAGGATGCCAGGAAGGCCAAAAGCGAAATGCGATCAAAAAGTGATCAGACAGATTGAGATCAGAAAAGACTCGACTGATGTTAAATACAACAATATGAAGACAACCTTCAGCTCAGCTTGTCAGAACCTGGAAGCCTATGCCAGAGGAAGGATGAATCTGAATTTGTCCTTTTCTTGCACGTTTCCTGAAGCATCTGCTCTCACCGGCTGCCAGAGACAGCTTTCTGGGCGATTTGCTCTGACCCCGCTGGATGTTTTGTAGGTATGTATCCAAATGATCAGTAGTAAAGTGGCATTTGGATCATCCTCAAAACAGAAGCGATACTGAAAGGCAGGGAAACAACAGAGGTAGTTTACAATCCTCCCACAGCCATGGCTTGTTTGCAGGCTCGGAGGGATGACAGCACATCTGTGTGTGTGTTATAAGCCTAATGGATCTGGTCACAGAATTCCACAAAAATCTCAATTTACCTGTTTTGTTTTGGTTTTTTTAACTGAACATTTTAGCTGCAAGACTTATACAAAGGTGACAAGTGTTGCTACAGCTGGGTTAAACCTTTGTGGAAAAGATAGTTTAGAGGCATCTTTCATTTAAAATGGCCGTAAGAGGCATTAAGCATGTGTCATCGTCCTCCCCGCCACTCCCCGCAAAAGGCAGACTGGGTATTTTTTAGGGATTCGGCTGCTCTGCACAGCAGCATCTGGGCTGAATGTTGTTTCAGGGGTGTGGTGAGCATGTTTGTTGCTGTAGGAAGAAAAAAGCAAAGGTGTACAGGGAATAACAGAGCTCACAGAAGCAGAAGAAAGTTTGAACAGAGTCTGATGATTATGTGGTTTTGGCAGAATACTGGAGTCAGTTTTGGGTTGGGGTGTTGACCAAAGGAGGTTTGGAGTGAAGGGTAGGGAAATGACCTCTTTTTTTTTTTTTTGTTCCTCCTGTGCTTAAAGAAGCAGGGTTTTGTACAGCCTTCCAAATAAACAGAATTGCAGCAGAGATACCTGATTGCATCACCCATTTCTCCTCCTAACTGGAATAAGCTAGAAGAGTTTGAATTTTCATTAACCATTCAGCCTAGAGGGATAATAAGGCATTTTACAGAAACCAGAGAGACAGGCAGGATGGCCCAATTCTGTTTGCAGTGTGATGCATGGTGTTTCCACTGATTGCGAGGAGATTTGACTTTGTATTTTTTTGGTGCCCGAGTTTCCAGCGGTGAAAGGGAGACGTTCGGGATGGCATCAGGCTGCACCGAGAAATACTCCCCAGTTTGCAAGCGAGTTCTGTGAAACGGCGTCCATGCATTTTTCAAGAGGACCCTCACAACCGCAAATCAGCTTTGAGCCGATTTTAAAGTGTGGCAGGCAAAGTCTTAATTCGTGTTATTTTAGGTACCATTCTGTCCCTGGATCACCCAAATTCTGTGTTCATGAGTCTGTCTGCAGAACAGCCACACCAGGCTCTGGGTGGGGACGGGGCAGAGGAGAGGGGTGATGAGGCTGGTTACCCAGTGCAGCAAAGCAAATCTCCATACATGCAAGATCATCCCACAGAGGTTAGAGAGGGGGTGCTTCAAAAAGGTAACCCCTGAAAAGCAGCAGTTTAGGAGTTCTGCCATATGAGTAATTTTATTTCTGCAGACAGAAAGGGGAAAAAGGCCTTACCTAGCTTTGTCACCCAGACAGAGTCACTGTCTCTCCCTACTTCTGGGCTCTTCTTCTTTTTCTTCTAGTATATAATGGGAAGGCATGTTAGGCCCAGAGCTCAGAAGTGGGAGTCTGTGAGAGAATGGCAGCTCCAAGATGGTAAGTGGAGGTGACAAGTTCCTTGCAATATTAAACATTAACACTGAATATTTTGTTGGTATTTAACTCCAGGACGTTTCATGTTACGGAGCAGAAACAGAACATCCCCCCTCACCCCCGCTATTTTGTTCTTTACTCCTCTGCTCTGTACATTCAGAAGGCAGGGATGCGAGATGCCAGCTCCTTCAGGGTTGAAGTGGCTTTATATAAACTAACAGAGAGGGCGAGCTTATGAAGTGGAGACAGGATCTAATTCTGTATTCTGCTGAGACTGTGACTTGAAGATGGGGAATACTTTGTGTATGAGGTGGGCGTGCTTATGTGTGTATATATGTGTACGAAGCTGAACACAGGAGAAATCCCGCTCATTTAGAAATTGGACGGTGGCAAGCAGCTGAGGGGGAGAGGTGGAATTTTAAAGTGATCTTTTAAAATGTTTATGTATATTTCATTGCTGCTGGAAATGTCTGTTTGCACCTCAGGGAGGTTCCTGAACTTCCCACGTCGGGGAGCAGCTAGCCCAGAAGGGCAAATTCATTTCTGCTGCAAGGCAGGAGGAGTTTTATCAGGGAAGCAGCTGCCCTGAAGCACCCGCTGCTCTCCGTCTCTGCAACCAGAGTGAAAGCAAGGTCTAGAACCACTCCCCGGGTCCGCCTGGGCGCTCCTTGCATTTGCCAGCCTACAGCTGCGGTCCTGGCGCAGAGCAATCATCAAACCTGCCATGGCTTTCGGCACCCGCTTAACATGCAATTCTGATTGACCGATACATTTTGGGAGTACCCATTACAGCGGTGTAATTGCCGCCCTGACTGGGAGCCAGGTTAGACCACAGAGAGAATTGGTTTCTGTCAGCGCCCCCGGCGCGGGGCGAGGGTGTGGTGGGAGCGCTGGGAGCACCATACGGGAGCACATCCTGCTTCCTCTCCCGCGCGCTCTCTCCCACTGCGAGCATCTCATGCTGCACGGGGCGACAAGGAGCCAGGAGAGGAAACATTTCCCTTATGTAACAGGAAATGTAAACAAGGGTATATTTACCAACAGCACTGTCTCCAAACACCCAGGCTGTGCTATTCCTCCGAGAGACATCCTGGAGGACCAGCTCTGCTGCTGGTGGCAGCTGCCGCACTTCTGCTGAGCTCAGTCGCTGTTGCCCGATAGCATCTGAAGAGCTGGTTCTCACATGTCGAAAGAAAGAGACAGATGCAAATGCACACACCCCTGCAGATCTCCATCTTCAGGCTCCCAAACTGCAAGTGGGAAATCAGGACGGCTGGGGGAGAGTGTCATTGCTTACTCACCCAAATGCCCCTGAGGACCCCTCCCTCATCCACTCCCCAATTCTGCAAGAAGCTACTCTCTCTTTTGTCCACTAATATTTTCCCTCCAGGACCTGCCATCCACTGGCCCCAAGCCCTTTGTATGAGACACGCTTCTGCCTGACCAGCAACATTTGCAAGGTGCCTATGCTGGTGGCCTGTGCTCAGCTTTTGGGGGCAGGAACGTGAGAGTCATGAACAAGCTCCAGTTTGACGGGCAAGGCTGATTTCTGTTTGACTTTGCATGACATGTAAAGATGGATGCACCGGAGTTTGCACCAACCTTTAAGTCAACTGGTTTCTGAATGCCCACCTCAAAAGCAGTCAGCTCATTTGTGTCTCACAGGCTTCTGTGCATGCAATACATGCCCCTAGGACTTTGTGTGCGTTGCCTTTAGGCAAAGGGCAGAGCAAAACACCTCCAGTATGCGTATCATGAAGACCTCCATGGGTTCAGGCTATGCAAGAGAAATGCTCCTTATGCCCCTGAGACACATGGAGAGAGGGTGGGGTGAGGGAAAGGGAAGGGAACCTACTGGCACGTTGTGCTGTGCAAGATGTGCACATTCACTAGAAACAAAGGTCAGCGGGGCCTGAATTTCCATTTCCTCTGCCCTGGCAACTGTGCAGCTCTCAGCTTGGTGGAGCTGGTCCCCGTCTAGGGGTGTGTTACTGCAATCAGGATCCAGCCCACTGCAAATCACATCCTCTCCAACTTGCCTTCTGTGGTCTTTAATTCACCTTTCAATTTACACTGTTGTAAATCAAGATTAACCCCATTAAGTCAATGGGTACGTACTAGCATAAAAGCAGTGTAAGTGGGAGGCGAATCAGATCTAGTCCCTTTATGGGGATGTTATCTGATTATTTACTATGCTGTTAAGTAACAAGTGTTATCCATAGCAAACTTAACAGCAAACAGTAATGTGGTGCTGGTGAGATACACAGCAATTTATTGTTATTATTTGTACATTTTACAACATATTAGGAGAAGAATCTGGGTTTTTTAAGTAAGCATGTTTGTGCTCTCTCTTGAATACAAAAGATCATTGTTACACTGTTTTGTTTCTCACAGATTTTGTTTGTCTTCTGGTTCCTTTCAGGGGAATGAGAGCTCTGTTCTGAGAGTGAGTTTTTGAGAAGCAGCACAAAAACACTTATGCCTTGAGGGAGTGCTAAAGAGTGGTGATACCAGGTGATGCCTGTGGCACAGTAGGGACAGCAGATACCTTTCCTGGCATGTTTTTGTTGTGGAGCATCAGTCTGATTCTGCGGTGGCCACAGCCTGAATAAAAAGGGGTGGCCTTTGGGATACTTGGAAAAGATGTAAGGATGCAATAAATAGGGACACACAACTCAGGCTTCCTTCTTCCTCACATTTACCATGGCCTGTAGCTCAGTGTCTTGCTATGCTTGTGGCAGCATGTCTTGGTTCACTGACGGGCAGGGAACAAGATGCCCCAGTCTATGGGAAGCAACAACCAGTGCATCCCCAAAGTGCTCATGGGGGGTGACCCCATGGTGGGGTCCCTGAATGGGAGTGGCAATGGGGGCAGCCACCATCCTTATTGCCTCCAGGGTAAAAGCATGGGCAGGGACGGAGGAGCTGGCCCTGGGGATGGGGTCAGAGCACCGCGGAGCTGAGGCTCAGGGCTTGTCCACACAGGACACAGCTGTAAACAAACGGCGGCGGTTAACCCGGCAGTGGTTAGCGTGTCCATTAGTGCACACTAAAAGTGCACAGAGTCACCAGCAAAGGGTTGAATCACTCAAATGCTTTTAAAATTAAATGCTTTCTAAAAACATATGCTTTCTTTCCTTTTTAACCTAGCAGGTTAGAGGGCAGCCTCTGAAACACCAGCACTGGCCCCCTGAGACCTTAACCACAGAGCCGCTGGGCATTCCCCTCCCGGGTGCCCCTGCTGCTGCCCAGCTACATGCTAAGCTGGACGGAGGAACTGGTTTTGGTTAAAAATTAATCCAGATAACCGCAATGATTAGTTTCCACCTGCATCAGTCCCCTGCGTGGAAGAACTGATGCATCCTCAGAGCCTGGAGCAGAGCTGTGAGGCTCCTCACCCCTCTCACTGGTCCCTAGGTGTCTGCATCTTTGCAAGTGAAATGTCTTCCTCTGGATGCAGAGGACCCTCACATCTCCCTGAGAGTGACTCTCGCAGAAAGCACAAGGTCAAATTCATGCAGTTTTCCTGTTTCTTCACTGCCTTCCTGCATGTTTGTCTATAGAGGGGCTCATTTGCCAGACTGGCAGTCCAGCATTTGCCCTCTGAAAACAAGAGGGAAGAAACGATGGCACAGGCCATCGTGTTGCCACTCATGCTCTGCCTTCTCAGACTCATTGCACGAAGCTAACTGGGTCATTTGCTTTCGGTAGCAAGGTTGTTTTTCTTCCCCCTCAAGTAAAACTGGCTTTTATGTAAATAATTTTTGGACCAGCTGCACTGAACTAATTATCTGGGTCATTCAAATTTCTGCTTCTGGAAGTAATTATGGCCTTTGGGAGTATACTGTATAATACCGATTTATGATTGGAGACTGAGAGTCTTCCTTATCTGCATGAATAGTATAAAGCAAAGTTAGCAAATCTTCCTTACATCCTCAGGGCCGCAGAGCGCTCCTCTCCTGCGCACAGAACTCCCATTTGGTCTAATAAGCATCTCCCTTCTCCCCTTCCTCCATATGCACATACTGAGGACTCTCATTCTGGATATACATCAGCAGGCTCTGGCCTGCCATTTGGGACAGTGCTCCAGCATCCTTATCTACTTTTTTTTTTGCCTGAAGCTTTATACACCATTAGCTCTTAAATGAGGCATCAGTGAAAAACAAGGAGGAAACTTTGTAGAGAAGGGCAAGCATATGTGAGGCGATGTGCAGTTGGGAAGACTGGGTTCACTGACACCCGTTGAAGAAGGAGTGAGTTTACACGGAGATACAGGTGTCCTAGATTTGTTGGCAAGAGGCTTTGAGATTGCAAGTTTGTAAGCTGCCCTACCTGTGTTCAAGGGCTGTCCCGCACTGCTGGCAGAAAGGGGACTTTGGCAGGAAGAGGAGGGTGAGAGGTGGTAGCAGTTCATGCAGCAGGTCATGCCACCTCTCATCTTGGAGTGGCTCAGGGCCATTATCTGCCCCAAAGCGGGTAGTGCTTGGCAGTGCTTGCAGTGCTGCATAACAAGGAGCATGGAGCTGGTGTACAGCCACCGCTGATTTCTTGATCCCATGGCCAGCTCCCATGCTGATGAAAGCTCCTTTAGCTCTGAGCATTAGGCTTTCACTAAGAACAAGGACAAAAACCTCAGAGCTAAAATAAAGCTGTGTAACACCAGGGCAGGAGAGGACATTAGCCTAGAGACACAGCCAAAATAAATTCACAGAACGGGTAGAACGTGAATAAATGTTAACTATCTGCCTTATTATTTTTAATGGAAATTATAAGATTCATATAAAATGTAAAATCAGTAATAATATAGCATATTTGTATATCACTAGACATAAAGACAAAAATGAACAGAGACTCAGAGTATTTCAAGCTTCTTGAGCTCATCTTCAATTCATACCTGCATCTCTCAAAAACCTCTCCTCTGACATAGACTCCTTAACCATCCTTTATTCTTTTTTTCCCAACTAGTTTATCCTTTTCTGACTAAACTCAATACAAAATAACCATAAGGCAGTAAAATGGAGGAGGGCACCAAACATGAGATCTGCTCCTATCCCAGTGCTCAACTTCTTGTGCACTGCAACCTCCTATAGTCGATGTCCAGCTTCACTTTTTCCACAGAAGCATCTGCATGCTCTTCTGTGCTCCTTCTGAGTCCAGAGCCACAGGGTCCTGGCCACAGTTAAGCACCCTTAGGCATTGCTACAGTAAATATGATTAATTATAACAGCACGCAATAATGCTTCCTAACCCAGAAAAATCACTGTAATTAGCTGTTCCATTTACATGCCATAAATATTAAAAATGAAATGAAATGAAAAAGAAATGAAAACCCGGTGTAAGATGATCAGAAATGGATAACATTTTTCAACTAAAATTTTCTTTTTCTAGTGGGCCGTGGTTAAAGGAGATGAAAAATGTATATTCGCCAGTAACAAAGTTACACTTTGTACTTACTGATTGAGTTTTCCTAAATTGTTTGGTCTTGAAAAAGTAACCACGCTAAAAAAATCCAACATCCCACTGGATCATTTGGGAAACAGCATTTGTAGTTTCTGATTCAAAACTATTTTTCATTTAGAAATTTTCCTTTAATGTGCAGCTAAGCAGGTTTTAAAACACTTGACGATGTTTTAAACAAAACTGAAACTACCATGTCAAGTAAGGAAAAACTCCATCTGATCCAAACTGCGTATATGTGATTTTATGATTCACCAGAAAGTGTTGAACTTTTTTCTTTTTTAGCATGACTGAAATTCTCCTGATTTTTGGGACTGGCAGTAAGCCAAAACCTCATTTGCCTAGGTGTAGAAAGCATCATTAGTCATCAACATGGTTAGATGGGGAATAGCTGGAAAGTTAGGTGCTCCAGAGATCAATATTAGACCTGATCTTATTTAACATTCTCACTAATGATCTGAGATCATATGTGTACTCTATATTAATTGTATTCATTGATGCCACTCAGATTCAGAGGGGTTATGAACCCCAGTGGGGAGAATGGGAGATTGAATAAATGGACAGAAAATTAATATCCGTCTAAATTGATCCAATTAAGGATGTTTGTTTCAAAAAATGCTAGTTAATACAGCTGGGGAAAGTAGCCCAAAATGCAGATGTTAGCTAAAGATAAATACTCAGCAATGGTGTTCAGAAAAATACTGGATATTGGGTGGCCACAAACTGGAAAGGAGCCTGTAGTGCAATGTAAAGGCAAATGCATCTCACCTGTTTGGGCAGAACAGTTACTACAAATGACTTCAAAAAGAAGTAAGACAAACCCATGCGAAAAAGCTCCATCAAAGGCTTTCACACTCAAAGCTCCTGACATGACCACCAGCTCAGGAGTTGTCTACAGACTGCCATATGCCACCAGGTAAGGCTCTTATTTCTTTACTTACCCTTTTTATGTGCTTCCTCAATTCATCTGCTGCTGCTGGCCATCGTTAGGGACACCACCATAAGACCCTTTTGGTTTAGTTCAATATGACTGCTTGTATTTCCCTGTGGACATCCCCGTTTCCTGCAAGCTGAAGGTCCCTCCTCAACAGGGATCAGTAAAATGATGCTCAGCTGGGCAGCCCAACACAAGAGAGGAGCAGCACCGGAGAGGAGTGGAAGCACGTGGATGAAGTAATCTGTGGCCAAGAGCAGGCCAAATTACAGAAGAAAATTCTTGACACTGGGAGCTGCCAGGGCTGCAGGAATAAACCCTGTCCCTACATCTTCAGACCATTTCTGGAATCATATAAAAGTGGAAGTGATATTTTGGTGGCTGTTGTACGGGAAAAACATCTTCTACTATAGCAGGTAACTGGCAAATGGGTCTAGTAGGTCTTCTCCATATTTAACCTCTCCACAAGTTGTCTTCTACCTTTGATCTTGCTAGAAATCAATGAGCTCACCTAATCAATGAAGAACAGTGCATATAGATTGGAAGCAGCTCTATGTGAGTCTTTGAAGCTCCCAAATGTCAACTAAAACATTGTAAAAACTTTTCCAAGAGTATTTATTGGTTCATCATTTATAACAAGACTAGTACAGAGACTCAAAGACACAGATCATAATGCCTGCAAACAGACGTGTCTGGAGCAGTTACGTAAGTCCTGCGGTAGGGCGGGAGTCAATGTTTATTATGGATACATAAATGATAGCTGAGAACAAAGATCAACTTTCCAGTGAGCATGGGAGGAGTGCTCCTCACCTTTTCTTAGTTTTCATGCCTCCAGGACTGCTTGAGCAGCTTTAAACAATCATCAGATGAGCATTCTTTCCTCACTTTTCATTTTTCATTTCTTAGTTACTTCAAAATATCCTCCTCTTCCCTCCTCTGGCATTTAATCCAAACCGAAACCTCTCCATCTCAAACGAATTGCTCTGATTTCTCCCCTGAGCTCTGACTCGCTGAATAACCTTGTGTGCCTCTGATGGTTGCCCTTCCATCTCCTTCCCAGGAGCTGACCGCAATGCCACAGTTAGCACTGCCTGCCAGGAAACTGCATAAAAGATGTCCCTAAAACAGCGCCAACATCCCCACTCAGTGGCAGGGCAGATGCATGCTGGGGGACAGGCTGCACGTCGAGTGGTGACAGCGGGCACTGAAGTGCTCTCCAGGGCACAGCCACATCTGCTGTCCTCCCAGTGGGGCCAAGGTTTGCTGGGACAACCTATTCATACCTGGGGCAGGTAAACAGGAAAAAAGAAGAAAATTAAAATGTTCACGGGAACATGTCCTTAGCCCGAATCCTTACACCATTTTTGCACTGACCCATTTAATTTGGAGCTGTGATTTTCTTTTATGGCTGGGGTCTAACCAATGCCTATACTACTGGGATGCCCTTTGATGCCAAGTCCCACTACAGCGCAGAAGGTTTCAAGCCAATGTAGTAAATGTGGTACAAACCCCATGTATAGGGCACATGGAAGGGCTAGAGAGAGCACATCACTTACAAAGCAGTTTGATGTGAACAGAGAGAGTCCTTATAGGCTGCAACATGCAGCACTGGTGAGACTGGGCAGTGAGCGCCTGATTTACACATCACAGACTTTGCATGCCAGCCTGTCCTCCTGCATTTAGTCCTTTCCTAAAAACTGAGTGGGCCATGCCCCAGAAAATGTAGGCAGCCCTGTCTGAATAGAAACCTTCTGCTAGAGCCAAATTCAGCAGAAGGAAGAGTGCATGAGGGTTTGGACTTGCACTCACTGATCAGAGAGTTTGGATAGCAACATCTGCAACCCTGCAACTTGTGCCTGTCCTTCTGCCAGCATTGCTGCCCTGAGACTGTCGGCACCAGTCCCACCGGTGCTCTCGCGCTCAGCTTGGTGTCTTAGCACAAACTCACCCTCCTCAGGAGTTTACACTTACATGCTAGGGCTGAACCTGGGCGGCTGCAATGCAGGCACAGGAGCTGATGTGCCGATGCTGTTGCGGGGTTGGTACCTCCTTGCAGAGGCGTGGGGACAGCTGGGGGCTGGGACATCTCACACCCCTGCAGCATGATCTGCTAAAGCCCGTCCACCGAGCCCTGCAGTGCTCTTCTTCAGGCAAATCCTCCTGTCTTTTTCCGCTGCAGACTCTGCACTCCATGTGCAAAACTTCCACTCCTATAGAGCGAGCATCCCAGCATGGGAAGCATGCCAGAGATCTGCAAGGATGGAAAGGAGAGGAGAGCTTTGCCTGAAAGGCTGCATCCTCCCCGTGCCCTGCATCCACCGTTCTGGCTTCTGTTCTTCTGCAGCAGTCACTGGGGACAGTTTCTAAATTGCAAGAGATCCCCAGATTGCTTAGAACTAGCAGTAAGTCTTTATCATCATTAATCTTTCATAAATCTTAAGCCTAAAATAAATGGTGTGACAGCTCTGAATGTCAGGAATCACGGGCTGTGGCAGTTTTGTTCACAGACATTGTATATGTGCGTTTAGGAATGTGGTTGGCAAACCTCCTCTATTATTTGCTCTGGCTGCACATTGTTTATACTTTTCTTCCTGTTTTTGAAAACAGAAATTATTGTCTCAGTGGCTAGATAAAATATTTCTCTTACAAAAGAAAGCGCTGGTTGAAGAGAAGCACTTTCGTAATTTTTTTTTTTTACAGCAAAGGAGAAGAAGAGAAATTTCTGGGACCTCTCACATTAATATTTTATGAACTACGTGAGAAAAGGTTTAAAGAACAAATGGCCGAAAATGGGAGATAATGTGGTGCGGTGGACTAAAGGCACCCTGGGAGTTAGTTAGTTCAAGCTGTCTTCTTCCACCCATCCATTACAAACCAGGTAGGGCCAGCTCTTAATAGCCAGAGTCTCTGCAGCTAGTACTTGGTGTTATTGAAGCCACACACAAAACAAAGCAATTGGCTCAGTCATTGTCCCTCCGGAATTGGAGTAAATTTGGTGACAAGGCTAAATCCTTACGAAG
The DNA here is from genome assembly GCF_000699145.1 of Aptenodytes forsteri. Taxonomy (NCBI): domain Eukaryota; kingdom Metazoa; phylum Chordata; class Aves; order Sphenisciformes; family Spheniscidae; genus Aptenodytes; species Aptenodytes forsteri. The sequence continues at coordinate 1,270,527 of NW_008794010.1, forward strand.
TGAGCTGCAATTACTCATGGGAGTGAGCACACCAAGGCCAGCGAGACTCCTGGCATGAGTGAGGGCTGACCACATGAGCAGGTGCTGCAGACCCAGGAGGGACGTGCCTGTCGGGGACCCTCAGTGCAGCATGGGTACGCCCATCTCCAGAAGTGCTTGGCAGAGCTGTTGAGGCAAATTGAAAGCCAGGGTGCATGCAACCTGAATTGCCAGCCCAGTAAGGGCAGAGAGGTGACATGAGTTACCAAAGTCATTCCCTGGATTCATTGCTAAATCAGGAATATAGTAGAGTTAAAAAATATAGAGGATATATAGAGTAAAAATACAGAGGACTCTGTTGACTGATCTGTACTTCTTTTTATTTTAAGACCTCTGTGTTACCAGGGGGTCCTATTTTACACCCTGTGAGGGCAGACCAGAGCAGGTGGAAATTCTGCAGCTCCTAAAGCAGCCAAGGGAGGAGCTGAGTGAAGTCTCCTACCAAGTTTATTTTTCTTTTCTGAAATATTTCACTCGTCTACTATGACCTTAGTTGATGCACCTAACTCATGACTTACCTAGCCCACAACCCTTAAACCCAAACTTCTCGTAAGGACACAGCTTATCGCTATCATTATTGTCCATTGCATTGATACTGACAGTAGTCAGTATGGCTGCTATTGTCACCTATTGTGATATAGTGATATGTCACCTATCGTGATATATCAATCACCTTCTCAGGGAAGCTGAAGTGCCCAGAACACCACCTTCCCACTGAGATGTATGCACAGAAGTTGGCATCAGAATGGCAGCTGAATGCCACAAACATTGACGAGGTCTTTTGTTGTTGTTGTTGTTAATTAAAAGACTGAAGCATTTAAAGGCAAGCTGAAAGCACAGAGCATAGGTTGTGGCACCAAATCACAAACATAACTCATCAGTGTAATAAGCCAAGGAATACACATTTGTAGAGCAAAGTTTTACTGCACATAATCTCCCTCTGGCTTCCTGCTGTCAAAGGTGAAGTGCACAAACATCCCCTTCCTTAGCTTGTGCCCAGATGGTGAGGCATGGCAGCTCATCCACAACAGTCGTTAGAAGAGGCTCTTTCACCCGCTGTGTCAGGGAATCAGCTCTGGCTATAAGATGAGCCAAGTCCAATCAGTGTCCTCAGCTGATGTGAACTCTTGTCACTTCAGTGAAGCCAAAGGACGAGGCAGCTTTGCATGAGCTGAGAATCCACCTCCCTCCACCTTCAAATTTATTACAATGATTTTGGATAACAGCAATGGGAAATTCCCATACTCAGAGGGGAAATACTTCTGTACCTCTTCCAGTGCCAAGCGCGCACTAGCAGCTCTTTTTGTTGGGCCAGACAGAAAGGTAGTCATTTAAACAAAAAACATCTATGATAATGATGTACTTTTTCAGTTTGCAGACTTTGGTCTCCAGTGCTGACTGAAGGACTGTATGCTTTATCGTCAAACACTGGGCAAATTCCAGGACCAGCTGCACTGAGTTTTGCCGGTGATTTCCTGGTGCTCCCCTGAGACAAGAAGCTCTGGGGAGGTGGTTCAGCTTGCAGTGGGACTGCACCCCAGATGTGCAATGCTCCTGCAGTTCGGATGTGTCTTCCTTCTTCTCCCTCACTCTTCACCAGGTGCTTCAGCTGCACAGAAACATTGGCTGAGGAGCACCCAAGAGTCCATAGAAAGGCTGATGCATCTCTACAGGCCAAAAGAAAGGAAAAATTTGACATCTCTCCCTCTTGGGTGGCTGGAGATGGAAGGCAGCAGCCTATCTATCATTGTAGATAGCAGGTGAATTATGATTTCCAAAGGAAGTGCATGGGAAGGTCACAGAGCGAAATCAGACATTGTTTCCATCACAGAGAGAGATGAAGAGGATCCAGCATTTCCTTCCTCAGTTTATCCCCTCTTCACAAATGCAGGAGCTGTTTTGTCTTTTTTTTAGTTGTTGTGACAGTAAATCCCTAAGACCAAAACTTTGGAAAATAAACACTCTGCCTCTTGGGAAATTTCCATGACAATCATTCCTTCGGTTTCCTTGTCCTGTTGGCTGTGGTTTGAGGTGACATCCATCCTGGTGGCTGTGGTGTGGCCCTCCCCTTCTCCAGCTCAGTTCTGTTTGCAATGCCACATCAAGCAAACCCAAAGACTAGCAACTTTCATGAAAATACTCCCACTGACTTCAAAGGACTTTGGATCTAGCCTCACACAGTGGTCAAACACTAGACATACCAGGGCAACCAAAGCAACAATTACTCGCAGCTGCAGCTGTAGGCACACATAAAGATAGCAGAGACACATGCCTAATGCATTTGGGCTCAGATTGCCCCAAACAATGCAATGTTTTTTTTGAATGTGAAGGTTTTAGTCCTTCACAGCATCCCCTTATCCGAGCCTATTCTACCAGGACCTGTTTACCAAATGGTTTATTCCAGGCTTTGTTGTGGTTTAACCCGGCAGGTAGCTAAACACCACACAGCCGTTCGCCCACTCCCCGCCTCTTCCAGTGGGATGGGGGAGGGAATCGGAAAAAAAAAGTAA
>NW_008794010.1:1278013-1289531 GCF_000699145.1 Aptenodytes forsteri
CACACCACCCCACAGCCGTTCACTCACTCCCCGCCCCCAGTAGGATGGGGGAGAGAATTAGAAGAGTAAAACTGAGAACACTTATGGCTTAAGAACAGTTTAATAATTGAAATAAAATGATAATAATAATATGATAATAATAATAATACACAAAGCAAGTGGTGCACAATGCAATTGCTCACCACCCACCAACAGATGGCCAGCCAGTTCCTGAGCAGCAGTCACCACACCCCGGCTAACTCCCCCCCGGTTTATATACTGAGCATGACGTCACATGGTATGGAATATCCCTTTGGCCAGTTTAGGTCAGCTGTCCTGGCTGTGCCCCCTCCCAGCTTCTCGCTGGCAGGGCATGAGGAGCTGAAAAGTCCTTGACTGGTGTAAGCACTGCTTAGCAACAACTAAAACATCGGTGTGTTATCAACATTATTCTCATCCTAAATCTAAAACACAGCACTGTACCAGCTACTAGGAAGAAAATTAACTCTATCCCAGTCAAAACCAGGACAGTCTCAAACTGGGATAAATAACCAGCAAGAGCCTCCTTGCCTCCAGAGGCAATTGGAAACTCTCTGGCCGCTTGTGTTGCTACGCATCCGTCAGCTGAGGAGAGATCCAAACAGCAAAACACAGTATCAGTGGGTTGCCGGTATTCTGATGAGTCTGTGCACCAACAAACAAGTTACTTGCATGGGTGCATACGTTGTACATTCAGATACGCATATGCATAGAAATATATATATACACGCATGTATGTGCATCTTGGGGCATTTAAAATAATCTACTATGTAAATCATATGGTTCATATCTTATTACCAAAATACAGGTCTAAAGCAGTTATTGTGCCTTGTGAAGGATCTTCATTATAATAGTTTCACAGTGGCATCCCTCAGAGAAACTGGTGGAATGACAACCTGATGCCGAGACAGTGAGAAGCATTTGCAGCAAGTCAGCGACTCAGAAGCAGACCCTGCCCCTGTGCAAGCAGCGCAGAAAGCCATGGAGTGCACCACTATACGCCAACGGAAGATACAGTCTCTGCTGTCCAGCAAAGGGACTGGCATAGGGCCCTTCCCCTCTGACTTGGCTATAGCTCAGCCTGGAAGGTATATCCCATGCAGGAAAGCTACTGTGGGATCCTACAAATTCTGCGAGCCCCTTTGTAAAAAGTAATAAATAGAATCATAGAATCATAGAATCATTAAGGTTGGAAAAGACCTCTAAGATCATCAAGTCCAACCATCAACCAAACACCACCATGCCCACTAAACCATGTCCCTAAGCGCCTCATCTACACGTCTTTTAAATACTTCCAGGTTTGGATTAGTTGTCTTATATTTTTAGAATCATAGAATCATTGAGGTTGGAAAAGACCTCTAAGATCATCAAGTCCAACCGTCGACCCAACACCATCATGCCCACTAAACCATGTCCCTAAGTGCCGCATCTATGCGTCTTTTGAATACCTCCAGGGATGGGGACTCCACCACTTCCCTGGGCAGCCTGTTCCAATGCTTGAAAACCCTTTCAGTGAAGAAATTTTTTCTAATATCCAGTCTAAACCTCCTCTGGCACAACTTGAGGCCGTTTCTTCTTGTCCTTTTGCTTGTTACTTGGGAGAAGAGACCGACCCCCACCTCGCTACAACCTCCTTTCAGGTGGTTGTAGAGAGCGATGAGGTCTCCCCTCAGCCTCCTTTTCTCCAGGCTAAACAGTCCCAGTTCCCTCAGCTGATCCTCCATAAGATTTGTTCTCCAGACCCCTCACCAGCCTCGTTGCCCTTCTCTGGACACGCTCTAACACCTCAACGTCCTTCTTGTAGTGAGGGGCCCAAAACTGAACACAGTATTCGAGGTGCGGCCTCACCAGTGCCGAGTACAGGGGCACAATCACTTCCCTAACCAAAATAGTATGCATGCATCAGCTACATAACACATTTGTGATTTTGAGAAGTTCAAAAGGGAAGAACTATAGTAAACCTGGAGATACGTTCATTCTAGCTGTATTATGGAAGAGGTAGCAGTAGGTCCGTAGCAGGTTTTAGACTGAGGAATTTGGCTTAGCATCCTGGTGGAGCCAAAATGCAATAGATTCCTTTGTTTATTTATTTGTCTATTTATTTTCAGCATAGAAAGTTCTCTTTTAGTTTTCAGGGAACTTTTGGAGGGCATTTTGGTCACTGGCAAGTAGGAAAAGAAACAAATGTTAAAAACCAGTCACTTTTTCACTTTCACTCTGATGCAAAACCATGGTATATCAAAACACTTGTCTGCTGTATAGCCGTGCACCTGGGATTTTTATGCAGAGTTGTTCTCCTTGGGGAAAAATATGAGGTTGGGGTTTAGGTTTGCATTACAGTGCAATCTTAGGGAATGAGATATGTGCATTGCATCATTGTACATTTGGGAATTTATGAAGAGAGGGAAAAAGAAGACAGTAAACGATGTGCAAATACTAGAGTGTCTTAAATGTTCTAATGAATTTTTTTAAATTGTTGTGTACTGTCTAATAACAGTTTCTAGTGTGCAGGTGCTACCAGATATTACCAATAAAGTTGTAAAGCAGTTTCTCTTTTCTTCTTTTGCTGCCAAAGGGAGGAGTTTTGTCCATTTCTTTCCCATTAAGCTGAAATTTTCCATCCTGTGTCTCCCACATTTTGCTGTTTTTGTTTTTTTCTAAGTATCAGCAAAATTCCTTCAGCTTTCAAATTTGACATAGGAGGACTGAATGGAGCATTTTTCGTAGTGGCTGGTAACAGCTTCTTGTAAGAGTGGCTTGTGTCTTAGGAAATAGGGTGTGCTGACAGTTACATCCACTAATGTGTTTAAACTTCAGTACAGAAAGTTTGGTCCCTTTCAAATGCATCAGCAGGTAGGGAGTCTCAAAGAATTAGCTTGGGGAGGAGGGAGTTCTGGTATGATTTTTAGATCCAGCTGATTTTCCTAGTCTATTCTCCCCAGGAGAATGCCATCCTGGGCATGAAGTCCAGGCCAGGAGTCAGGAGACTTTTGCTCTGTTCCCAGCTGTGTGAACCTGGCAAAGTCAATTAACCTCCCTATTAATTTTTTGTATGTAAAATGCAGATGCTTTTAAAAATGAGTGACTGAGCCAAATTCCAGACACATTCATGGGAAGACAACTGTTGACTTCAAGATCAGGCTTATGAGTCTCACAGGTGTGGTGAGATGCGATTCAATAATGTTTGTCAAGATCTCTGAGGTTCTCAAATGGAGGATGATCTGAGCAGGTAATTTCAGTGACGACTCCTAATGAATGCACACCTATTAATCCTCCCCCCCATTTTCATTTCAAAGTAGCAGTAAGAATGAGATTTAAAGTATTTATTGAGTGGTTGAGAAAGCCAACCTTTGACTCTGTGCCTCAGAGCAGTGCCTGGGGCAGGCAGTAATTGTGCAGAAAGGCACTGATAGCATGTCTTCTTATTGCTTAAGAAAGGTGCTTTTCCAATTTGCTTTGTTCACTGGGTTGCTGTACCAGACTCGAGATTCACGGCTATAAATACAGCGAGCTATATATAAACACACACACACATACATAGACACACAGAGGCTGTGACTCAGACACATTACCAGCACACTATAGCCCAAGTCAGTATAACGGAAAAAAAAAGAAGGAAAAAAAGAGAGTTCAATATTTTTGATAAATAGGGCCTAATCCCAAAGTCACTTCAGCAGGTTTTATTCATATGAGTATTCAGACCCACTGAGAATAGAGTGGATCATAAGCACAGCAATTTGCACTAGACTTATAAATTGAACTGTATAGTCAGTGGGGTTTGGAGTTGCATATCATATTGATTTTTTCAAGATAAGAAAATAGACTGAGATTGTAGAAATTGTATGCAAATTTTCAGACCTGAAAAGTTCTATTATTTATTGATTGGGAGTGGAATTTCCCAGTTTGCAGAGTTATTGCATTTGGGCTATACACCCATTCAATCCATCTACAGTCCTTCAGCTGAGACTGAGGAATCTGGGGAGGTTCGCTGCACGTTGAAGAATTCCAGAGAATTTGGAAATACTCGCTGAACTGCCTCCAGGAAACTGGATCTTGTGTCTCATCCACCACACCGTGGGGTGGGCTGGTGGATGAACTTCAAGTTCCTGCACGTGGGGTAACATGTAATGCTTCCCTTTCCTGACTTGCTTTAGGTTAATTTCTATAGTTAGGGGTTTCGTGTACATATTTGTGATTATACATTATATATATATACCATCAATCTCCCAGTATATAATTAAAACCAATGCTTTTTACCAATGTGTCTGGCAATAAAACTCTATGTGAGAATAGCAACAGGAAATGGATATTAAGAGCTATAAATACATTCAAAATAAATGAATTTAACAATATGAATGCATTTCTGAAGCTATATTCCAGATCTTGCAGTTAAACTGTCACACAAAATACAGTGGGCCACATACATTATTTGACAATGTTTCTGAAATACAAACAGTTTTACAATTTTCTATACAAACTTTCTGTGATATTTCTTTCAGAATGAGTAAATGGAGTTGCTGGTTTTGGCCCTAAAAGGCTGTTTAGGAGAAACAGAACTTATCATACTTTATGAACAACAGGAGGAAAGTCAATCAATAACACTTCTCTGCTCTCCAGTTTGAGAGCCCTCAGATACATGTTGTCAATTGAAGTTACAAATAGATGTTTCTGAGGGCAAAAAATCTGGCTTTAAAGTGCAGCAAAGAGGTCCAAATTCTGTTCTCACTTATACCATAGTGAATCAGGAATGACTTCATTGACTATACATAGCATCAAGACATTAAGGTCAATAGATTTTCTCCTAGTTTTCCTTAGTGCAGTGGACTGCAAAATTTGGCTTCACCTCTCTGTATTCCAAGTTATATCTGAATCTTTCAGCAACAAAAAAAAGTATATCTTTATTGCTTGTACAAATCTATTTGCAGTACAAGTCCGGGAGAGCAAGGGAACTACTAACTAGGTGGCAAATACTGTTTCTCCTTTCTGAGGAGAGATGGACACAAAACCTATGCTGTAATGGGGAACCACCCAGACAAGAATCAATTTGCCAAAGAGCAAAGAAAAGAAGAAAATCCATAAACTCTGGTGGCCACTGTCTTGGAGGGTGTGTTAGATGTTAAAATGGAATTTTTTTTTTTTTTAAATAAGCTTGGTGACCACATGCAGGCTTCTGACAGATCTTTTAAACAGCATTGCCACAAAAACGTAATCTGCCTATGTTGAATATATAGGCTACAGTGCATACCATGGTAATCACCACAGCATTGCCATACCCTCTCTGATTGATCATGTTATTGCAGTGGCCCACAAGCCATAAGTGCAGTGTCTGTAAGGCCCAATTGATAGCATTCAGGCTGTACTGGCTGCCTGGAATGACTCGCCTTTTCTAAAGACCTCAGAGATCTCAAGGCTGAGGACAGCCGAGCCCTCATTCCCCAACCCTTTGCTCCTCATGAGAAGAACAACCTAAGAATTTGTCACGATGGGCCACTGCCCATTTATGAGTTATGAGCCATTGGCTAAGGATGGACTCATGGGTGAAAGTCATCATCCAATGGTGCCTTATCAATGAGAGCAAAAATGAGACCTTCATTGGTTTTGAACTTAGACTCTAGAACCAGCTACAGCACTGAGAAAGTGAGTAATATATCAATAGTATAACTTTAGGTGAGACTGAAATAAGTGATACTCTGTGGCTTGATAGATATATTAGAGAAGGTGAATCTTTTTCTATTTCTTCCCACTTTTTTCTGTCTTGACAAATGCATGGCGAGACAGAATCCATGTTGCTTAGCAACTCCTTAGGATGCAGAAAGAAATCAGTCAATACAATTCTGAATTAAAGCTGCAATGACCCACAGAAATTTTTCTAGAGAAAACCAAGAATAGCTATATATTCTCCGTCTTCTTCCTGAAGTCACATTAGCTCATGAGTCAAACTCTTTAAAATGAAGAATCATGGAAATAGATAGGTCTTTCTGAGGTGGGAGAAGGGGACTAATTTATTGCAGGAGTCTGAAAAGCAGGAACTCATTTTGAATTCTAGCAATGCTGATTATTTTAGTTAAGGTTGAGTGTGAATTTAGCCATTTTGCACATGAATCATTCGTGAGCCAGTCATGATTTCAGTCATGAGACTTGCTGGATTAATTCCTCCGCTTCTTTGAATTGTCACTGATTACATTGGTATTGCATCCATAGCAGCTGAAGCAACTGGGCTTGCACCAATAACAACTGAAGACATAGCTTGCTTGCACATAAGCATAAGCATCAAGCCCTCAGCAGAGTACTCGCACCAAACCCTCATCAGCTGAGCTAAAGTGTGGTACTCTTAGTCTCAGCCCATGAGTGAGCATACAAGTCAGAGAGTCCCGTTTTTTGGTACTGGATGGTTGACTAAGCATTCTAAGAATGTGTTTATTCACCAAACACAACAGTCATTTCTGCAAAAATCAACAGGATTCGTGAACATTCCCATCAATGCTAACAGGTTTCTGAGTATTCAAAAACAGTAATAAACATGACTTCCTAGAAGTCCAAGAGAGATAAATTTAGTTCCTTTACTCACAGTAGTATTTATATACCCATTTATTTGTTTTTATTATTTGACCAGAACTCATCTGAATTTTCAGTAAGGCAGGATTTGGTCAAAGTGGTAAAATAACAGAGGAAAATGAGTACGTGAGGAAACTAGTGTTGTTTTGTTACAACAATAAATTGCAAAGCACACCTCTGACTTTGCAGTCACTCTTTGGAAATTGCAGCGTTCAAGGGATAAGACAAACCGGTCTCATCATTACTTTTTAGACCAGCTATCGCTTCCTGTTCAGTGGAAGAAACAGATAGGAGAAAGCTTTCTCTCTCTTTTTTCTTTTTCTCTTTGGGACATTATTAATGATTATTAAGATCACTGTTACTACAGTAATGCTTGTGACCCCAGTTGCATTACAATCTATTAATAACTCTTCTAGTTTCTTGTGCATTCCCTAGACAGCCACAGTGTCAGGGCTGCTGTACGTATGCAACCCCCACGGGCTTCAAGCAGAGCAAGCAGTGGTGAGGCCACCTTGGCATGGTGAGCAGAGGGCCAGCACCTGAGTATGGTTTCAGTTCTGTAGCTGGGTCACAGGTGTGGACCCTGTGCACTTTGCAAGATCCTTTTGAAATTCATAAAAGAATCTGCAAAGGTGTATGTCCATATAGACCAGATTCTGCCTAGCAAAAGCTCCCCCAAGCCACTGTTTAAAAATACCCTTGTCCCTGCCTTGCCTTTGGTGACATAAGTAAGGAACACCCTGTATGGGTAATCATCTCAAATGTCTATGTCCATACTACTGAATGTTTGTCCTCTTTATTCACAATTTTCTTTCCTGTAACTGTTACTTGTGTAAACTCTGAAAGATTATATCTTGCTATATCTGACAATAAAACGTAAGCTATGTATGGTGTTAAACTGATAAACAGTATACTATAGAATAATATGCGGAATATTTTGTACTGTTTTATAGTACATCTGTCATGTTTATATCACACAGAGTTGTGATATATAGAGAGGTTACTTCTGCTATATGTGCATGCTATGCATGCAGCTATATATAATGGAGACATATATTATGACATTAATAGAAATATGATGTGATCTGAACTTAAGAGAAATCATTTCTCCGTGGTATCTATTGATATTAAAACAGTTCTGTAAGTGTAGCAGAAGAGGAATGAGATATTTCAGTCTGTTTCCGTGTTTGCAGACCTTTGCAGGCCTGTCAATACAAAAAGGTGCCTTTCCCATCAGTTCTTGAGACAGATCCAAGAGGGACAGAATCCCTTGCAATACTGTAAAGGATCCCAGGTGAAAAAGTTGAGCTTTTGCAGTAATTGTTTCTGGTTTTGCTAAAACCAGTGATTTATTCTGTTCTGCTCTCTTGTCTCCATTATGTAAATAACATTGTCTTATTTTTAATGAAGCAAACCTATTAGGATTGCATACAAAACCAATGGTTTTGGCCATATAACTTTAAGAATTTTCTGCCTTCTAGCATTTTGAAGCAATTTGCTGTTCACAGTGACTGTAGTGTGTAAACTTCTTCCCCATGTGTGTTCAGCGTAAAGCAATTAATCTTACAGCACTCCATGGCATTCAGCTTGTTGCCCTCCAGGTGACTCACACTCTGCACACCAGGACACAGCGGCACTGCCAGTCAAACCTATGTGCTTTTGGGAAGCAATAATGGCCAGCCAAAGGATGAGGGCCTTCAGGCTACGCATTGCCGACAACATGTGCAGCGTGCCGGCAGTGCCACATCTGACATGCATGAGGTAATTTGATGGAGGACAGATTCCTTTGATGAGTCACTTCATGGTGTTGGTGGGTTTGGTGATGATTGTCACTGGTGTATATAGAAACTGGCAGGGGACGCAGGGCCAAACAAGGACATCAGGGATTAGCCTCTAATACACTGAAAATGTGTGGTGTAATCATACCCTGAAGAGCGTAAGAGCTGCTCTGTAATCCAGCCTTCTGCTTGCATGGAGGAAATAGACCCAAGTGGTGGCAAACTATCTGCAGCAAAGTGAAGGGGCAGCAGGATTCTGCTTGCACAACTTTAGCAGTCTAAAAGAATCATAGAATAGAATCATAGGATGGTTTGGGTTGGAAGGGACCTTTAAAGGTCATCTAAGCCACCCCCCCTGCAATGAGCAGGGACACCTTCCACTAGATCAGGTTGCCCAGAGCCCCATCCAACCTGACCTTGAATATTTCCAGGGATGGGGTATCTACCACGTTCCTGGGCAACCTGTTCCAGTGTTTCACCACCCTCATTGTAAATAATTTCTTCCTTAAATCTAGTCTGAATCTACCCTCTTTTAGTTCAAAACCATTCCCCCTTGTCCTATTGCTACAGGTCCTACTAAAAAGTCTGTCTCCTTCTTTCTTATAAGCCCCCCCTTAAGTATTGAAAGGCCACATTAAGGTCTCCCTGGAGCCTTCTCTTCTCCAGGCTGAACAACCTCAACTCTCTCAGCCTTTCCTCATAGGAGAGGTGTTCCATCCCTCTGATCAGCTAGTCTACACTACTTCTGTAGCCTCCCTTTATAACCAATGGAGGGAGAAGGAGGCATCTCCTGGGGTCAATCCATCTCGTTACAAGGCAGGTGATTAAAAGGATGGCAGGGAGGATAAACTGTCCCCTGAAGTTGTCACCTCCCACCACTGGCTATGGAAGGAGCTGAGACTGGATGTCTGGCAGCTTTTGTGTCACTGACGCAAGGTGGGAGAGGAGTATTCCTGTGGGGAGAGATGGATGAACCTAGTCCAGGGTTCATCCCAGGCACGCTTGTCACTGACCATCCTCTTCTCCTTGGGAGACCAAGACTGCCTTTGCTGTGACAGAGGAAACATAAGAGAATTGCAAAGCACTGCAGTCATTGAGCAACCCATGGGAAGTTACAGTCTCATCCCCATGGGATCCCCATGCTAACCTGCACACAGCCCCCCACGTACACACACTGCTCCACAGCAGGGCCAGGGTGTTCATGCTGCTTTTGGTTCCCAGCCAAGAAGGTGCTCTGCAACCCTTCTCAGGATGGGCCGGCGTGGGCAGACTGCTCACTCGGGGGTTTTCCAAGGGATGCATGGGGAGGTATTTCCTTCCTTGAAACTATTTCCCATCTCCTCCAGGGCTGCATGGATTTAAGCTGAGGGAGGCACTGGCAGCTGGGGAAACATCATGCCAGCTTCCCTATCTGTGCTTCCTCACCTTTCCCTTCGCAGTTAGGGCAGGAGGGGTAAGGGAAGGGAAAATCAAAGGCTGCGAATCAGCCAGTGAGCTATGTCGGTATTCCTTTCTTGGTGCTGAAATGAATGATGCTTAGACTTTTAGTTAATTTGAAAGGGCCACATCTGGAAGTGCTTTACATAGCCTCAGCCTCTGTGGCAATTTGCCTGAGTAAGCACCTCAAGATTTAGCCAATAGAGAATGTGTACTGCATAGCTCATTAAGAGCCTAATCGCTCTCCTCTGGGTCAAATTCAAGTGGCTATTAAAATCAATGTATTTATTTGCCAGGAAGGGTGCTAAAGAGGTCGTAAGATGTACATGAAATGTATCCTGGAAAAATGACATTGTGGTAACAATATGAGAAGGAGCCTGAGCTGGCTTAGATGCATACTAACCCCTTGCTGCTATTAGATGTGGGGATTTCTGCACCAGGGAAGAGGGAACACGAAGGGTGTCAGCTAGAGGAATGATGAAAATATCTCACAGTCAAGTGACAAGAAGCCCGTGGCACATCAAATAGCAGAGGACTATGCAGATAACAGCTGGCTGACAGGGGAACCGTTTCCTCTGATTGGAGGCTGTCTCCAAGGAACATGGACTGACTCTTTGCTTACTGACCTTGAGAATGGAAATAATTTCAGAGGCAGCCTTCTCCCATTTGCAGAAGTTTAAGCACATTTGTTTCTATCAAATGAATTTGAATGCAAGTTGCCGTGACATCACGGGGAAAGGATCATTCCTCATTTATCAGCGTGTCTGTTTTGGTATAAATGACAGAGCCACTTAAAAAAAATAGTTTTAGTGTGTGACTTTGCCTTGCATAAAATATGATGAAAGGGGCTGAGAACAGAGCCGAGACTGCGAGGGAGCATCCTCTGGGCAAATGTCATCCAGTGCCCGATGGCTGGGGACGTGCTGGGAGCCAGGAGGGAAGGATGCAATTCATGAGGAAAAGATTGAGTTGCAGGAGAATAAGAGGACATCCTTGCTTAGCACTCTGACCACACATGTAAACAGACGTGGTGCAAATGCAAGTATCCGTCTCCCTACACGGCCATCTTCAACCTCCCTTCCCCCTTACTAATGAATCTTATGAAAGCAAACTCTTCCCAGAATGAATCACTGTTTTCCCGAACAGTGAACTTTTCTGTTACAAAGTCAACAAATTCCTGCAGGAATTATTGGAAAATCTCCAGAGATGTGCAAAAAAAGCCAGTAATTTGTTGTCTATCATGGCATGCTTTCAGACCCCACAGAGGCTATGGGAGCCGAGGGTGGTCCGTATCTCAGCAAATCCCCATAATTCAAGGGAAAATGGTTAGTGACCTGCTACACCACTTAGACACACATAAGACTATGGGGCCGGATGGGATCCACCCAAGGGTACTGAGGGAGCTGGCGGAAATACTCACCAAGCCACAATCAATCATTTATCAGCAGTCCTGTCTAACTGGGGAGGTCCCAGTTGACTGGAGGTTAGCAAATGTGACGCCCACCTACAAGAACAGCTGGAAGGAGGATCCAGGGAACTACAGGCCTGTCAATCTGACCTTGGTGCCAAGGAAGATAATGGAGCAGATCATCTTGAGCGGCATCACGCGGCTTGTACAGGACAACCAGGCGATCAGGCCCAGTCAGCATGGATAGGTGAAAGGTAGGTCCTGCTTAATTAACCTGATCTCCTTCTATGACAAGGTGACCCACTTAGTGGATGAGGGAAAG
>NW_008794010.1:1290397-1291339 GCF_000699145.1 Aptenodytes forsteri
GTCGGTCTCTTCTCCCAAGTAACAAGCGCTAGGACAAGAGGAAGCGGCCTCAAGTTGTGCCAGGGGAGGTTTAGGTTGGATATGAGGAAAAATTTCTTCACCAAAAGGGTTGTCAAGCATTGGAACAGGTTGCCCAGGGAAGTGGTTGAGTCACCATCCCTGGAGGTTTTGAAAAGACCTGCAGATGTGGTGCTTAGGGACATGGTGTAGTGGTGGACTTGGCAGTGTTAGGTTAACGATTGGACTCGATGCTCTTAAAGGTCTTTTCCAACTTAAATGATTCTATGATTCTAAGTCAGAGCTACCCTGTAGATTTTCCTATCATCATAGAGCTGGGTCATTTTAATTTACTGGCTTATTCTTTATATTCTCATTTTAGTGCCAGCTATCACTGCAAGAAGAAGGCAAGGTGATTGAAACATCCCGTTTGGTTTATTAAACCGAACTGCTCTCCTCCACTGATGGGGAGGTCACCTTGCAGGCACCAGAGGGTAGGAACAGGCACATACTGCTGACTAGCTGCTGGCTCCGCAGGTTTACACTTTAATTTCCCCCATGGTAATTTCCTTGGTTGCTATATCAAGCAGGATTTACAGATCCAACAGCTAGGTCCTGATTCTGGACCAGCTGCAATGCAGAGGCTGAGCCAGCTTTAGCCACTTTTGTTCTGAAGTCTTAGAGAAGCTGAGCATGGGGCACAGAGCTGATACGGTGGCCTGGCTCCATTTCTTGTTGAATGTCTTCACTGCTGTCGTGGTTTAAGCCCAGCCAGCAACTAAGCACCAGACAGCTGCTCGCTCACTCCCGCCCGGTGGGATGGGGGAGAGAATCAGAAGAGTGAAAGTGAGAAAACTCGTGGGTTGAGATAAAGTCAGTTTAATAAGTAAAGCAAAAGCTGCACACTCAAGCAAAGCAAAACAAGGAATTCATTCACTACTTCAC